>NW_028301540.1:5370000-5670000 GCF_042242905.1 Orbicella faveolata | reverse complement strand
ACAAAGCGATTTATTTACGTGGAAATTGCGTTCTTCGAGCGCTGGTGGAACGAGCAAAACGAAGCCATGCGTACGGAAGTGAAGAAACTGGTTCAAGAGAAAAGGCTGGAGTTTATTAACGCTGGATGGTGTATGAACGACGAGGCGGCAACACATTACAATGCGATCATTGATCAAATGACTTATGGACTGAATTTCGTGCAGGAGACATTTGGATCGGATGCAAGACCTCGCATAGCTTGGCACATCGATCCATTTGGTCACTCGTCCGAACAAGCATCTCTATTTGCTCAGATGTCATTCGATGGATTTTTCTTCGGTCGTATTGATTACGCGGACAAAAGTCTTCGCCTCGAGCAAAAGAGAATGGAGTTGGTCTGGAGAGGGAGCAGAAATCTTGGGCAAGCCTCTGACATTTTCACTGGTGTGCTTTACAATGGTTACAATCCCCCCAAGGGATTTTGCTTCGATCAGTTTTGTACAGATCCCCCAATACAAGACGACCCAAGGCTTTTTGATGTCAATGTTCAGGAAACCGTGGATAAGTTCGTGGCAATAACAAACGCACAAGCCTTGCATTACAAAACTAAGCACATCCTCTTGACGATGGGTTCTGATTTCATGTACGAAAATGCTAACCTGTGGTACAAAAATTTGGACAAACTTATTAAATATGTAAATGCCGTAAGTACAGGTTGCTGTTTTGTTATTTGTTTATTGTTTACTTGTTTGTTTTTTTTTTCCTCTGTTAATCTGTAAATATTTGATTGTTACTGCTTACTTTGTACGTGCCAAATGTTTTATGGGATAAACATGCCCTACTTAAAGCATTTTTTGGTGAAACCACCTCAAGTGTGAACTCTAGAAATGGAATTTGAACTGGTCATGGAATTTCAGTGTTACAAAAATTATCCCAGAAAATTGTGATAAGTTGTGTTAAGAAATGGAAAATGAGGTCTTGACACAAGCAAAATGAAACTTATATAATCTTAATTTCCTATGCTCTTTACAACAAAAGGATTTGTCTTGTAGTGTGACCTTTTTATTGTGAAGAGGGCCATGGATTTTATTTCATATGGTCTAAATACATGTAAGTCTACTAACCCTGGTAAAAATATCTTGAAAAATGTTTAAAAATTCTATTTTAATGTTCACTGATACTAATATTCTCATCTGGACGAGTTTACCAGTGGTTCATTGCAGGCCGTTACCTGTCTCCCACTTGTATTGATGTTTAGGCACCTGTTTTACTCAAGGTTACTTTTTACTTTTTGAAGGTTAGGTTTGATTCTATTTAATTCATATATTTTTTTGTAGGATGGCCGAGTGAATGCATTCTACTCCACACCTACCATGTACTTAGATGCTCTGCACAAGGCTAACCAGACATGGGAAATGAAGACTGATGACTTCTTTCCGTATGCAGACTGTCCTCACTGTTATTGGACTGGCTACTTCACCAGCCGGCCAGCACTCAAGCGATATGTCAGATATAACAACAATTTGCTTCAGGTAATCCTTAAGTAGGTTTAAGTATTGTTTGGTGACAAAACTGAAAGCCATACAGTTGTGGGCGTACGAGCTGGGGAGGCGAGGGGGGCTGTAGCCCACAACCCCCCCCCCCTCCCCAGCTACAGAAATTATGTAATTTGCGGGCAAAACCCTAATGATTCAGGCATTGGCACTTGAGATAAAACATTACAAACTAATGCTGTTGGCGTGATTCCCAAAACTCGAAAATAAAGTTTCTAGTTAGTTAGTTTTTTTGAAACTTTTTCTTTTGGTAAGTTTTGAGATTTAACTCGTATTTAGGCTGTTGATAGAATATGATTGATTGATTGAGTATGCAAGCTTTGAATGTAACTATTTTTGGAAATATAATAATTATTGCAGTTTCGTTAGATGTGGGAATTTTGAACGTTTTTGTTTTTCGTGCAATTTGATTGCGTTTGCATCCTGATTAAAACGATCACACATTCAGGCATTGGGTAAATTTTTTCAGGCAAGAAGGTCACTGCCCTCCCCTCCCCAAAATCTGAAGATGCCTGCATGCCTATGCTAAAAGTTGAAAGTGAAAGAATTATTTGCAGATGACGGAAATTCCCTGTTGAGGTCAGAAAAAGAAAACATTGTGTTTCTCCTAGTTGGTCTATGATTAATGTCTGTGCCAGCCGTAACTGGATGTGGCAAGCATTGGCCTTTGTTCCACTTCAGACGTCATCACCTTTGACTAAAACATTTGCATCACTTATACTCAAGTTCTGCAGGAAGAAAAGATCTTTCCAGTGATACCCAGATTAGAGTGATTGGGTCAATTGAGCCTGAAATATGCACAAAAATGCTCACAGTTAGAGTGAAAAACTGTCATAAAACACAATACTAGTGGAAAGAAAGGCATGCAGTCATGTTAAAATTGCCTTTTTGAGTAGATTGGAGCTAATTTGGCTCCTATCCAGGCTGAAAATGTCCAAAATCGCCAAAAAATGTGTTTTTGCCAAAAAGCTCCAGCTGTCGATGGGTTAAACGTAAGTTTGATTTACGTGTAAATAATTTGCATTAAAAGCAATGAGATGTCATCTCAGGTTTAACCCCTTCTCTGACCCTTTGTAGGTCTGTAAGCAACTGGAGGTGATAAGTGGTCCTGCAAAGAAGAATGGCCCAACTTCTGATACTCTACGCAGAGCAGTGGGTGTGGCCCAGCACCATGATGCTGTCAGTGGTACATCAAAGCAGCATGTGGCTTATGACTATGCTAAGCGACTTGCCATTGGTGCAACAGAATGCCAGGTAATATTACACTTTTAATAAAAATGCATATTCAATTGTGATCAAGCAAGTATGAATTTTGAGCGTGTGCATTTATTTCATTAAGGAAGTCATTCATCAACATGGAAAAACTAATGTCTAAAACATTATAGTCAAGTTCTCCCAACTAGTACCATTAGAAATGAATGAAGACCTGTGAGGAGAATTTGTACTACGATTATCAGTTGAGTAAGGTGCAACAAGAGTTTGGTGACCAGGTTTTAATGGTTAACCTGTGTTGTTGTCATGGCAACTTGCTTTGTTTCCCAGTGGCAATTTGTTGACCTTTGACATCATTATCAGCAAAAAATGGGAAATTGCAGGTAACGATATTTTTACCATTGGAATGAGGAAAGTTGCCCCTGGCAAAACCATAATTTAAGTGTGTTCCGTTGCGCCTTACTCAACTGATAATCATAGTATGTTTTGCATCAGAGCTTAAAAAGTTAAGATGGTCTGCTGAAAGTTCGAGCAATAGGTGCAAATATTATTTACTAAAAATCTACTCAAAACATGGTAACTTTTGGAATGCTATTCCTATTGAAAACAGCTCACTTTAGTTCATTTCTCTAAGTGACCTTGTGATCAAATTCTCAAGCATTCTCGAGAAAGTTAATGTCAAACCTCGTAAGAATGCTTAAAGCCGTGTTATTGTGTTTTTAACTAATGCGAAACGTCTGTTTTAATTGAAATATGGATAACTACAAGTTCAATTTTCCCTCACAGGGTCGGCTTGAGTAAGTCTTGATAAGTTCTTAACTGTATTCAAAATATTACAATACCATGAGGTTTCCTTGGTAACTTAGTTTTTGCAATTATTGCTCAAATGTTCTGCAGAAATCATCTTAACACATCATCAATTCTATCAACTGGTATTAGAAACTGTTAATGATAGCCTGAGCAATTGCAAAGAGAATTTAGATTTTAATAAATGAAATAAATGAGTAAGTTTTCTTTATTTTTCTTTCAGTGTTTTCTAAAGGAAATAGAAAACATTTTTTCTGACTGTGTTTCTATTGAGATGTAGAATAACTTCTGAAAGATTAAGAGAACTAAAAATTGCAGGGATAAGTGAATAAAGATGGTGAATTTTAAGCTTGATAATGAAATGTGAAAGGCTACTACTGGCTGGAGTGTTTTCTTTTTTACGCATAGTTAGTCGTAAACTCAATTGTTGATTAAAGTAAGTTACACATTAGCTCTCAGCGATTTCAGACAATGAAGCGTTTCAGTGTTAGAGAAATTTGCCTGTTAATTAGTTTTATTAACCTCAAAATTGGTGATAAAGTTCGCTTTCCACTTCCACTCTGAGAAATCAGTGAAGCTGCTTTAGAAACTAATGTTCCTAATCCTGCCGGTCTGTTAAGTTCTAATACCGTAATACTACACAACTGGGCGAGTGGCCTAACAAAACAGTTTTTTTTTTCAGGTGTTAATTGGTGATGTGCTCGGAAAATTAATGGCCAAAAACCCTGAAACCAAGCCTCCTGAACTGACATTTTGCGACCACCTCAACATAAGTGTCTGTACTGTGACTGAAGAGAGCAAATCCTTTACTGTGACTGTCTACAATCCCCTTGCCCGAGACCTAACCCCGTATGTCCGCCTGCCAGTCGCGATGGCCTCAATGGCTGTGTTTGGTCCACAAGGTACTGCTGTTGAAACGCAAGTGCTCCCGATTTCCGATGCTACGAAACAGCTGCGTAAAAATCAGAACCAGACACAAAGCAATTCATCTTTTGAGCTTGTTTTCATGGCCAAAGTCCCTGCTCTAGGGTTTGCCACCTACTTCGTGAACTCGACAAAGGCCAAGTCACCGTCCGCACTAAAGAAGTTCTTTCGGCCCGCTCCCAAGCCCGCTTACACAGACTCCGGTGAAGTCTCCATCGAAAACGAGCTTGTTAAACTTACGTTCTCTCAGGACACGGGCCATCTGACAAGCATGACTGATTTGACTTCCAAAGTCATCACCGCATTGAGCCAGGCATTTTACTGGTACAACGGCAGCATGGGAAACGACAGCAGCCGTCAGCCGTCGGGCGCGTACATCTTCAGACCTAACAGTAGCCGCGTGAATCTCATCTCCAGTGGCAGCAAGATGGAGATCTTCAAGGGTCCCCTGGTACAGGAGGTACGTCAGGTGATCTCTCCGTACATCAGCCAGGTGATCAGGCTGTACGCTGGTCAGCGGCATGCTGAGTTTGAGTACACTGTGGGACCGATACCTGTGGGGGATGGGTGGGGCAAAGAAGTGATCACCCGATTTGACACAGATATCAAGTCCGACCAACTCTACTACACCGATGCTAACGGCAGAGAGATGCAAGAGCGCAAGAGGAATTACCGACCGACCTGGAAACTCGACATCACCGAGCCAGTTGCTGGAAATTATTATCCAGTCAATAGTCGAATGTACATCAAGGACAGTGCTAAACAGCTGACAGTCCTGACTGACAGGTCCCTGGGAGGGTCCAGCATGAAAGACGGCTCCATGGAGATCATGTTGCACAGGCGGCTTCTCGTAGATGACAAGAGAGGGGTGGGTGAGCCGCTCAACGAGACGGGGATCCTCGGTAAAGGTTTGATTGTCCGCGGGAAGCTGTGCCTTACTCTAGCGCCACCCAAGTCATCTGGTGCCCTGCATCGCGAACTTGGCGAGAAGCTCCTTCTGGAACCCGTCATGGCATTTGCGCCTAATAGCCTCACTTTCAAGAAGTGGACGAGCCAGTTTAACTCGTTACACAGCGGTATGACCCGCCAGCTTCCCGCCAATGTTCATTTGCTGACTCTGGAGACGATGCAGGACACCGCGTTGGTCCGCGTGGAACATCAGTACGAGGCTGGTGAAGATCCCAAGCTCTCGCAGCCTGTCAACATCTCACTCGCAGAACTCTTCACCGACTTTGACATCGAGTCCATGACTGAGATGAACTTGTCTGCCAATCAGCTACTGAAGGATAAAAAGCCCCTTCACTGGAATATCAAATCGAAGAAGAACGTGGAAGAAAACAAGACGAAGAAGAAGAGGGTGCATCGCGCCGCAACTGATATGAACGTGGAGCTCAGTCCAATGCAGATCCGTACCTTCAAGGCTATTATCAAACGTCACGGAATTTCCAGTTATACTAATATACACTAAGTACACCTCCACATAGCCTACTACGCAGCCGTTATTTGGGTTGACACACAACACGGGTAGCCTGCGAACGCAGACGTATTTCCGGCTGTCGGTTGTCTCCGCCGAAAAGAATGTCTGTGAACCCGAACCAGGAAACTATTTCTGTGACGTAATGGCTTTTGTTTCTCCTTGGTCAATCAGATTCCATGATAGAATGAAACTCGAGTGCTCCTCGAAGCGAACACCTCGCGCAGTAGTTCTGGGGCTACTTGAGCTAAACTGTGATTGGCTTAAAATTCCTACGTCACAGAAATCGTTTCCTGGCTCGGGTTTGCAGACTTTATTTTCGGCGGAGACAAGCGACAGCCGGAAATACGTCTGCGTTCGCGGGCTACAACACGGGCGGATGCAGGAATTTCTGAAAGCGGGTGCGGGGAGAGGGGGGGGGGGAGGGGGAGGGGGAGGGGCGGGGTTGTGCACTTATATAACTTTCGACGTCATCGCTATCCCCTCAACCCCTCTCCTGGATCCGCCTCTGCAACAACCGTGATAATGAACAAGCGTTGTGTGACGGAACTAATAACGGCTGCGAAGAAGGCCAACCTGCAGATAGAAAAATAGCTTGAAAGCGTTAAAATGAAATCAGGTTGGTTGTTAAACAGGCGAACTCGTGAAGGCTAGGTCACCTTACTTCTGACAACTCTGCGACTGGTTTGAATAGAACGATTGTCAAAACTGACAGAAGTGGAAAAACGGCATGCAAAATTCATTCAGATCTATGAAATGTTGGTTAAGTGGCTGGGATGAATAGAAGTGTTTTGTAGAAGTTGGCCGAGATTTCATTTCTTTCTCAGTTTAGAACAGAGAATCGGAAAGAATTGTAACCTAGCCCGTTTGTGTTGCTAGGTAACACCTAACTTGTGTTTTGTTTTGTAGTTACTTTTTATTGGTTAATCACAAAGTTAATGTAAGCGCTCAGACCGCAAATTTTGTAATAAACTTAAGAACTTGAAGCCAAAGCTATAGAACTTTTCTCTCTTTAAGTCCTAGGACCACTGGGGCCCTGGGTAGCTTGGCTTTTCGTCCCTTTCTCCTAATTTTGTCAAATTATGCCAAAAGTTATGCCAAAGTTCACAATTTATGCCCCTAGACTCCAAAATGGTGCTTACAAATGACGTTTCTGTGTTTTTAACAGCGAAAAGAAGAAAACAAAGCTGAATTATGAAAAGAGGTTTCAAGGTTGGGTTTAGCCTGCCTAGCAAGCATTCCATTACGCATACCCTTTTCCACATTTCTCCGAGAGCAAAGGATCGACGATGTAGGGAGTGGTGCGGGAAAGCGTTCCTCTACTCGCCCCACCATTCCCTGCTTCGTCGATTGATTTGCTCTGGCTATAATTTTGCGCGCGGGCAAAATAACCGCTGTTCAAGAAAGGAGGCCGTGACTTTCTTCTCGGGGACGAATGTGGACTGGACTCGAGTGAGCGGCGGAAATCGAGCCTGGGCCCGAATGCGAAAAAAACGTCTTTCGGGAACACTTGCTACGCGGGCTAAAGGATCGAGTACATTCCTAAACCGAAAACTGTCTAAATAATACAGCTTCCTCTTCATCCCGATTGACGTTTCATTAAGTAACCCCTTCGAAGATTATTTGGTGCTTTAACCCAATCGTTATAACCGAACACGACAGCGATTTCGAATTAGCGACCACTAATTAAAATCCATATCCAGTGGATAGTGCTTTATTCGGAGAAAAGCGTTTCCGCCATAACAACTTTCGCCTCGGTTGGAGAAATACAGCTCTTTTGAGACAGGTCAGTAGTCCTACAAAAACGTACTCAACAATGTCAAAAGGTATTATGGGTAATCGTGGTTTCAGTTGCTTTGAAGTTCGAGGTGCTTCAGTGGAAGGCAGCAGCACAAACACGTGTATTCATGCTTTCCTTCCTTCTTGCTGAAACACTGTGAACCTCAACCCAGCAACGAGAAACTATTACTACCCATGATCCTAATCGGCATTGTCGCGTACGCTTTAACGCATTTGTGGAACAAGTGTGTACATACAGCTGATTCCACAAAGGTGGTAACTGCACATTCCTAGGGAAAAGTAATAGTCCCTTGCCTGTCGGAATTACCATAAGGCTTGTAAAATTGTTACACTGTAACTATTCATTTTTTTAACGTCGTATTTGTCGATCGAGTAGAAGGCAAGCTGTACTGAACTCTAACCCCCCTCTAGCCTGTCCCAGGCTCTCGGTCAGTGGAGCGGGGAAGATCGAAAACGCGTGCAGGCTACGAGCGGGATTTGGGAGAAGAAGGGAAGGGCGCCCTATCATTTTCTCTCCCAGGCTCCGCTCGTAGCCTGTACGGTTTTTCGATCGTCCCCACTGACTGAGAGGCTGGGACAGGCTAACCCCTTTCCGAAATCAGCATTTACCGCGTGCATGCGGATAAGTCGGGTCCAGTGCTTGAGCTTAAACCCAACTCTACAATTAGTGGTGCTAAAGAGTCTTCTTTATTAAAGAAATAAAAAAAGTATTTAAATGATCTGACAATAATAAATATCTGAGCCGAAAAATCAAGAAGTCATCCAATAAATTCGGACCACTTAGAATTGCTAAACTCACATTTTTATGAAAACTCTGAGGCGAAAATCGTAAATGACATATTGGACAAAAAATCTTTATTTCTGGTCACGTGGTATCCGCAGAATGGTATTCCATATCACTATCCCTTGTTCTCCAGCCTCCGCCGGAGATATCATAAATTATCAACTGGTTATCAGCTCCGCCACTAAGCATAGACTGTGAAAATACAAATAATGGTACTTAACATTAACTGAAGGCAAACTAATCGAAGTATAAGTAAGAGAATTAATGGAGACCTCTCGTCAACTTACAGTTTGTAGAGCCCAGTTTACGCACATAACTTTATCCTGGTGTTGGGTCATTGTGAACAGCGGTGCACTTAAGCTGATGAAAGATAATAGAATCCTTTAGTTTGAGGCGACCTAAGAGAGCCAAAATAAAGCGCGGTTGTCTCCCCCCTGCTCCACCTAGCCCCTTACCACTCTTCAAGCTTTCTATCTTGGCCACCAAACCCTAAGTGGTACTTACCTCCGTGTGTCCCAGAGTTTGACTGTCGTGTCGTACGACCCAGAAATCAGTTCGAACTCGCTGCTTGGTGACCATGCTACTGAGGACACCCAGCCTTGATGTGACGTCAGCGTTGTTTTTACAATGGATCCGTCTGAAAGAACGAATGTTAGTGTTGAAACAATAAAGATGGAAATTAGCGGTACAAAATTATGTCTAGTTAAAGAAACAGGACACTTATGTTATGTTCTTGGACAAAAGACAGTTTTCTTTCCAAGAGTATGAATGGATGACAGCAAATTGTTGGTTAGTTCGTTATTTGTGTTGGGATGGGATTGTAATGACGTGTAGTAAAAAAAAATGTATACGTAATTGGCCACTCCCCATTGGGGCTTTTCAGGACCAATGTAAACAAACAATGATAAATAAGTATTCAAATAAACATAACTAGGTTAAGAATCCCAACTGGCGGGAGGCAGACCAGTTGGCTATTTACAAGCGCAGCCGAGAAGTTGAACTCGGGGCTACCAAGAACAACATCAGCTAACGGTCAGAACGGTCAGAACGGAATTGGAACGATCAGCTAACGGTCAGCTAACGGTTAGAACGGAATTTGAACCCGGGACCTACGGATTTCAAATCCGGCGCTCTAACCACTCGGCCACGCTGGCTCCAGTATGAAATGGACTGAGATTTAGCATTATATCCGGAGTGGGGAAAGTAGCAATGCCCCTAGTCAGTTACAAGCCAGTGAAACCGGACGTAGGTTCGGGTTCTTAAGCCCGTTGACTCTGAAAAGGCTTTGATTAACTTAACTGTTCTAAGGGAAGGCTGGGTGAAATACTCTCAAATACACAACGGCTTTCCTGTATTCTGATTGGCTGTATCTTCTATGGCATGGTATAAAGGTTAACAATAAGTTATCTTGTTGCTCTTGACTAACCAGTAGTTCTGGGGTCCCACAATCTAACATGTCTGTCAGCGCTGCCAGAAACTAGAAGTCTTGAGTGAGGAGAGAAAGAGACGTCGCAAAATACTTTGGAGCCACTCTGAATAGAAAGAAGAATGAAATCGTAGTTAGATATACAAAGCCTTGTTACACAGCTGACAGACGGAGTATCATTGTTTGGTAGAGTTTTGTATCATTTTCTGTAAAATAACTGAGATACTTCGCGCGCTCTCATCGGTATGATAAGTGTGTTTAGATGAAAGTATGTAAATACGGTTGTGACGTTTAGATTCGCGCGTATTTTCGGGAAAATTTTTAATAAAAACAATAGAGTACTTTTTCTGTGTTTACATAGCCAAATCTAAACACCAGGGAGGTTTGGATAATACTCGAATTCTCCGAACCCACCTCATGTTTAGATGAGGCTGTGTAAACGCGGAAAAAGTGCTCTATTGCTTAGGTGACTTGTCTAAAGCTAAGGTGTGCGAGCGTGTGGATAAAGGCGCACATTTCCAATCAGGAATCTTAATTACTAAGATCCTCAGTCTTATGTAATTTGATCTTTAGAAAGTCAAGAACTGTCACCACAGACACATACCAGCGTCTGTTTGTTGACTCCAGCCTGGACGTCCCAAATTCGAATGGTGTGATCCCAGCCTGCACTGCACACCGTGCTTTGATCCATCCACAGTACACTGGAGACAGCTTCTGCGTGACCAGATAGCGTCATGAGTGGGGTCTGGTGACGAATTACATGATCAACGTACGTGACAAGTAACGCAAATGCACCATGGGCTTAATCGTTCAGTAGACGCAGTAATGCCTTGTTCTGTAGCATCATTTGATGGAAAATGTTCCTAGTAAAAGAGCCAATAGACGGATTCGACTAAAACAGTTTACGTCCCTTTTGCCACCCAATTCAGACCACGTGATGATTCATTTTGGAGGTTACAAATGTTCTGTTTGCACATACTCCCCTGCAATCAGTTGCAGGTGGCAAATTGCACAATTGTAACCTCCCAAATAAATCATCACAAGGTCTGAATTGGGTGGACACAAAGACGCAAACACGTTAGCCGAATCTGTCTATTATCATGTGCGTAAAAGAGGCGAACGCCCCCACCCCTCCCGACCTAAACAACAGCAACAGAAACAACAAAAACTGAAACGGCAGCCTAAGCAGGAAAATGTTACCCGTGTAGTTGCTTTTCTTTTGTCGGTCTTTTGCTTCTTCTTCACTTTCTCATTGTCGTCAGCTTCATCGGACGCCAAAGGGTCTGCAACTAAACATACGCCGTTTATCACACATGTACACAGTAAGAGAAAGCCGGAAATAATTTTCTCGAGAGAAAAGCAAGTATCATTTTCAACCAGCTTGACGACGCCACGCCACTAAACGTTGACATCAGGTTCGTCTAATAAGAAGAAATAATTCTAAGAAACGGCTACAGGCCAATAACAGTTCTCGTATTAACGACTATATAGCCTGCGTAGCAAGCGGTCCCGTACGGATGACGAGTTTTTTCCGCATTCTGACCGCGCGAAAATTGGGTCAAAAGCGAAGAAAAATGGACGATTTTTTGCTTTCGCCACAATTTCCGGGCGACAAGACTTGCTCGTGCGCCCTTACAACGGAATGATTGCCACGCAGTCTAGCGACTATACACATAACTTCACTCAGAAAGGAACTGAAGGATGACAAACTGTTAAGGGTAAATGTTTAGCGTTATCAGAAACAATCGGCAGAATGCAATGCAACTTACCAGCTGACCATACTTTTAAAGTTTTATCCCAAGAACCACTGCAAAACTAAACAGTAAAAAAAGTCAATACCGAGGGTCTAGATGGAGGTTCAACGGATAGCTGATGTATAAGGTGTTAAACTGATAACTGATAGAGATGATGCGTTTTGTAAGTGATATCTGAGATTTGCAAAACACTGATAACCAAAAAATGGGCTGAAATTTAACTGATACCCTGTCATTGAGATTACAGCACGTCCATTGAAAACCTCAATACGCTACTGGTAGGATCAGCTACAATGGAGAAAAAACGGCTAAAACATGCCATGGATGAAGCTTATAACCTCGAGCGCTTTTAACTTAAATGTCGATAGTGTTTCGCATTTACTTTCCCTTTGCATCACTACGCTAGACGATTGGCTGACAAATCTCGCGCCTCTTTTCCATCCAATCAGAAGTAAAATCAAAACCAATCGTAACGCTCGTGCATGTTTTCCCGCGCTTTGCGTCAGCTACACGAGCTTGCCTCTAGTTTTAATTAGTTCACTGGATTGTCTGTGTTCTTTGTGGTTGGCCAAAGTGATTAGTTTGGTTTTGGTTTTGGCTCGACATATTACAGTAAACACCCACACGTAAGAACCTATGACGTCGGGGTTCTTAAAATGTTCTTAAAATTTGTTTCAGAAATACAATACTTTATACATTACTAGAGGTGTAATTAAACATACAATGTTTTATTACTTAGAAATACACTAAAAATAAATTGCAAATAAAAAAATATGACATAAATATACTATTACTACATATAATACCGTTAGGTTATACTTTAATATGAATGCTTTCACCTTCTGGAATCCTTTTTCTTTTTTTAGTATGAATCTACTAGTGTTCTATCACGAATGCCGTTCTCTGATTTGCTTTGCCACTCACTATCTATTCTGTGATAGATAGTGAGTAGCGTAGCAGTGTGTCCTTGTCAAAAAAATGACCGTCGCCTCTTGGCGTTTTCGAAGTGTCTGTGAAGAGGATTTAGATAAAGTTTTGAACGACTAGCAGATTTATACTAAAACAATTAGATTATTCGCTCTCGATTTCTATGCGTGATAGTTGACGAGGGCGCATATCACGCGATAGAAATCTCGAGCTCATAATCTAATTGTTTACTATAAAAACTTGTTTCATTTATTAGGTTGAATTAGTTCTTAAGCGTATGGTGCTATATTGGGCAACTTTCAGTCTGATGTTCTCAATCTACTTGTTCTTATATGTGGGTGTGCACTGTACTCAATTGAAAACTGCTACAACTTACCTTTGTCTTAGATGAATCCACAGCCACTGTATCAACACTCTGTGTGTGCCCTTTACAGATGTGGATACACTCTGCCTTCCCCTTATTACGTGACCACTAAACAAGGAAAGAAAATAAACAAAATCTTGTTTTCCTCACTGTCATTATCATGAATTCCAACCTTGGGGCTTAGGCTTTTTCCTGGAAACTGAGAAAAACGTACTGAATGAAAAGATAGTCATAAGGTGACAGGATACGATTGCAAATGGTTTTCTATTTGGTTATGCTCAGGGGGAAGGGGGGGGGGTCGTATTGCTGCACATGGTTAGGGAGAGGTGGCATGGCCTAGTGGTTAGGATGCAGAGGTCCCAAGTTCAAATCCTCCTTCCTGGCACTGGAAGGATTTGTGTTTTGTGGTCCCAACTCTTTGTAAATTATAGCCAACTGGTCAGCCTCCCATTGCTCTGGATTTTTAACAGTTTCTGTTCAATTTAAAATATTGGTAAGCTTATTTCAAACCACAATTAGCAAAGCAGTGCTAAACACTTCGTTTTTGACACTTATTTATTTATTCCCTGGTGTTGCCTTGTTGGAATGGAGGTATTGTGCTAAAGAAATAAGTTCTTCAGGCCAAGAAAGTGGTAGCAAAAATATATAAGGGAAGTTTTTATTTGAACAGAAAACAGTGGCCTGAGTGCGATCTGTAGAAAATCAGTGAAATAGTACCGTGACATTCCATTTGTAAGAACAAGTTAACACTAATCACCAGATGCTTTGTACAGTCAAGTTACTTTTAACGCCACTTTTAGAAAGAAGTGCTGGTACCTCACTCAGTCGAATGGATTGGTCTTGAGATGAGGTTAAAAACATACCAACATCATCATCTGCAAGAAAAAAAAAATGCAATTAAAAAAGAAAGGTGTCCAATGTGCTGACCAGAAAACACTGGCTTTATTATAGCAACAAAGCCCATAGCAAAGTATCAAGAGATGAATTGTGGTGTATGTGTGGGCTGGGCAAGCTGGAGAGGGGGTCGGGGGGGGGGGGTGGGTGGGAGGGCCGGAACAAGCTCTCTAATCGCTCTCTTTGCTTGTGATCAGTTTTTGTCCACTGCATGATCAGAATAAAAACAGTTTTTGCCTGCAGCACTATCTACGAAAATAGTGAGGCTGTAGTGAGAGTCTATAATTCAATTATGCGAGCACTAATTAAAAGCTTTTAGAATGGTTTTCAATTAAGTGTCATAAAACCAGAACCATACCAGTTACTTACCAATTAAACTACTCAGCCAATCTCAAACTGTAGTAAAACCAAAACCAAAATCAAAGTAACTGCCTGATTACTTTCGACACTCAATTAAAAACCACTCTATTAGCTTTGGTGCAACTTACCCACATCTATCCACTGCACACTCTTCACAGGTGCCGTGTGTCCATCAAATGTCAAATGACATGTACCTGTCAATGGAAATGCACAAATCCTTGAACAGAAGTTTGATAAGTCTAAACCATTGCTAGTGATGGCAGGTGGATTTACATATAATTTACCAATAATAAATATTTCATGGGTCAGCACGGGATGCTGGCCAGACACTACTTATATTATCATATTATATTATCATATTATCAGTTAATATAATATAAATTATAATTATATATTAAGTATTAGTATCAGAGGGACAGTTCTAAGGTAAGTAGTTGCTCTTGTATATATTGATGTCCTGATGTTTGTTTTGTATGCCAATGTCCTCCTAGAGAGGAAATAATTTTGAAATAAATTTTACCGTAAACCAGGTTAAGCAATGCTGAATACTACACTGAATAAAATTTCTCCTCCACTCCAAGTTAAGTAAATTAATGGCAAGGTTTCTTATCTTATAACAACTACGTGAAATACAACAAGGAAAAAATTGATCTACAATCCCAGACAAAAGACTTGGGACATGAAGCAAGTTCTCCCCTCCCCCCACTTTCAATGTTGATAATCAGGTGATTTTTCCCTTTTTTGTTGGAGAAAACGCGATATTTTCCAACATTGATTAGGGGGGAAGGGGGATACGTGATACAGCTCAAGTGTCCCAACTACTTTTGGCCAGGATTGTAGCTGTGATTGTGCCAAAAAGTACATTTTACAACACATTTCAACACTTTCTAAACTTTAAGCAACAATCTAAAGTACCATTAAAATCCCACATGTATGCATTTCCATCATAGCTGCCACTCAGAATACTGGTAAAATAGCATAATAAAAAAATGGTCCAATTTATAATTTTTATCACATAAATTTTATATTTAATGCATGCATATAGTTTTAAATAATAATTCCTTAAAAATATGCAAACTGGTTTCTGGCAAGACTATTAAAGGCTGAGTTAAGGTCTTAGGTGTAAATCATGAAAAAGAGAAAATTGAGAGAATACAGAAAAAAGTAGCGTTAAGATGTAAGTTCTTGTCATTGAAGCATTGAAACAAGCCAGCAAGTCCATAGAAAACAATAAAATCAAATTGGATTGAATCCACTGATTAAATTTAACTGTTTGTTGTGTTAACATACCACTTCTTGCACACGGCTATGGAGCTGATCCAGTCATCATGAAGAAGACAGTTATCTGGTCGTGGTGTGGGATGTTTCTCAAGATACTCTATTTCAACAACACTCTCCTGCAAAGGTAGCGTATTGCATTCATAAGGGGAAGCACTGTGTCAGTCTTGCCCAGTAACACAACAAAATGAACAGAACTCAAATCTACTCCTCTTGATAAAGAGTTTGGTATACTGGCCTGATGCCTCAATCATTAACAGCACACTGACACATGTTGAAAGTTTGAATTTTTAGCCATAGTATTCCAGATGTAATGGCCCTTCTTCATATCAAATTTACCAGCTTTTTCTTATCAACACATTAATTGAAGAAGGATGCTTCTGTATGGGGATCATTCTGTATGGGTATCATGTGGGTTGATCTAGCTCACTATGATCATATCAGTTATAAAAACATCCACATCCCAACATAAAATGCAGACAAAAACATATTCATTAATAATAAATAAAATTGCATTTACTTAATTTAAACCCAACAAAATAGAAGATGCTGATATCAAAAATGAATAATCAATTATATATTCTCTTCAATCTCCGTTTTTTCATATAGGAATTTTTCTTAACTTGACCTTGAGTTGACTGAGGTCACTCTTACAACCAACAAATGTTAATTGCTCTCACTTTCAAAGGTGTTTGGATGATTGTTCCTCTTTAGAACTTTACAGGCAGCAATTTTGTCTTTGAATCTGAGCACATAGGAGAAATAAACTCACTGTTGAAATGTTGTTAAGTCTCATAAGTTTATCCAGTGTTTCTTGTAGGTAAATGCCATCAATGAGAAAATCAAACTGAAAATTCCTTTCATTTTCATCCTCAGATTCAGATACCTCTGATTCTGAAATCAAGCAAAAAAATTTTAAAACAAAATATCTCCCAAACTTTATTAGAAATGTGTTACTAATGCTTGAAAGCTGAAGTGGAGCAAGAAGGCAGGAGAGTCAGAAGTTCCCATGTTTTCCCTGTCCTTTCTTCCTCTAGTAGCTAATTCTTGTTCCCAGAGGTCATACTCCTTTCAGTCAGTGACAAGAATTGCGGGGCTCTCAGTAAGTTTTGAGTTACCTGTATCCTTGTTCTCTATGCCTGTAGCAAACTTGTTACTGTGTGGGCAAATTCTATCAACAACAGGCAATTTCACCTGTAGCACCAAGGAAAAATCAAGCATATTCAGCCACAACAGGTGTGATGGGTTATGGTCCCCTTAATGACAGTCCTAAATTATGACCTCTTGGAAGTTCTAACACTGAAGTCCTTGATGCATGAACTTCCAATCATATCTGACAAATCAGATTAGCTGTGAAGACAAAATGAATACTCTACACATGCTCAGAAAACCAGGTCTGGCCAGAGGTCACAATGATTTGTGCTGACCAAAAGAAGCTTGCATGCCTCAGGGGACAAGAATGCTGGTAGCCTTATCATCCCCTTTTGAGGCCCTATTTCTAGGGGTTGCAAGATACAGGATATTTGGGTAAAAATTACCTGGATACAGAACATTTAAGAAAAATTAATAGGATATGGCGTAATAAATTGCACTGTTTTATTAGCTCAATGTTCGACCACATGTGCTAATGCCACATGTGTCGCAATCTATATATGTATCAAATCACAATGTCAATCATATGCCTCAGTCCATGACAAATATAGATATATTCATGACATATGGGTTACTAGGATCAGGTAAAACAGGATATCAAGTAGAAAAATCGTCGGTTTTTTCGCAACTGGAATTCACGGGATACGAGATATTTGTAAATGCCACACGTTAGCAAGATGTGGGATACCCAGGTTCCACTCCTATCCCCCAGTCCGTGCACACTTTAGTCCCAGGTTAACAGACAAAGAATTATACTTCAGTAGTGTCCCTTGATCATCTAGTTGGCAACAGAAAAGAATATCTATATGAACCCTGAGGACAATCTGAGTATTATATTAATTAAGCCTTTATGCATATTTACCATTTGACGACAGCAAGCTACTGATGAGTTCATTCAGCTCTTGAGACCCAAGTTTGACAGGCACAGAGAATGGCGTTTCTGGAACTGCATAACTGCAAATGAAATTTGTTGATTTTATCTTGTAACACTCCAAAGTAGAACCATTCCCAAAATGTCATTTGGTACATAACGTAAATGAATTGTATATGTATTTCTCAACAACTTGTACTATTATGCTTTTGTGTGACCTGATGAACTACTGAGCTTTAATTATAATCGTGCTTAAATAAAGGTTGTCTGTCTGTCAATCTGTCTGCCTGTCTATTTAATTTCTACCCAATTATTTAGCACTAGATCTTGCATAAATTTAGCAACATCAGAAAAGTTTTAGACATATCCTTGCCATTGATTTTGTCTGAACAATAATCATAACCACATATGCTATAAGAATTTCAGTGCATATACAGAAAGTATTGATGTATTCTAAGCTTATTTTACATTTTCAAGGTGACCATCTGGCGAATTTGCATTTCATAGCAGGATGCATGACGCATTCAGTTATATTCTGTCTTTACATGTTAGGTTCAAGTTCAAGTTCAAGTTCATTTCACATTCATACTCAGAAAATGTTCCTTTAATTCAATCAACAACGTAGCTACGTGGCTGCTGTGCTCTGGTACACTCCACGTGCCCCGAACAACAACAACAACTAATAAGAATGTCAATTATAAACCTCGTTTTACTTTCTGAAAATGACAACATGAAAGGCCTTCTGAAAAATACAATCAGGCATATTATCATATGGCATTTTGATTAAGGTTTCATTAACTTTTAAGTAACTTAAGCCTAAGAACAAATTTGAGGTTATCACAGGTTTATATTGAGCTCGAGATATCAGGAAGATCTTGGATTAAATTAGCCTCAATTTCGAATATTAAACTACTCGCAAAATCAGATTATGATGCTATATCAAGTGTCATGACCAATAGTTGCAAAATTCCGCCTTTACCGTTTTTGTTGCGTTGTAAAACGTGCTTGGACGTAACCACTCACTTCGTCGGCCATTTTGATTCGGATTAGGTTCCAGATCTCCTGAGCTTACTTGCGTGACTTCGCGCGCGTAATCGCGATAGATACGTGTAGGAGATGCTACAAAAGCAATTTTTGAAATTTCCCCCATTTATTCATGGAAAGAAAATACCGTCAAATGTCAAATATAATGCGGACTACGTGAACGGAATATTTTATAGAAGTGTTTAAGCGCCTCAGATTTAAATTTGCTGCTGTAATGATGCCCATTAGGGTCCACCCATACCGTCATTGGAACTATAGTTATCTGACAGAACGCTTGGCTGTAGAAACAAATACCTCATCAGTAATAGTGCTTTAATATCTAACAAATCGCGTGGCTGGCACGGATCGCTTTGGAAAGAGGCTTCCAGACAAATTTACTGTAAATGAAATACACCAAGACGACTACATAAATTAGTATTTACTTACCAAACACTGTCTAGAATTTTAAAAAATGCGAATATAAATATTAAGTACGCTGCAGTTAAGACTGTCAGACTCTTTATCGTATTCAATATTTCGCTAATACGGTTGTAAGATCTTTTAGTCTTTTAATGTGGCTGTACATCGATAACGGTGAAGAGCGGCATACACATCAGTCACGGCATGTCACAAGCAAGGATTGGTCCGCCTGATTCGGGAAACCGCTTTTGACCATGTATTATGAGGATTACGCTGAAATCATTTGTAAATAGGCAGGAAAAGACAGGGCAAATTGTACTCTCGTCGCGTTGTTTACTTAGGAGAAAAAGCAAACTGTCTTTAGTGTCACGAAACTTTTAAAGCAAGCGTTAATGTTAATGACTTTCACTTCTGATTGTACACTGGGCTTCATGTATTTATTCGGTCAAAGTCATGGATATTTCATTATGATAATTAAATGAAAAGAATAAGTATGATAATTTCATAGCGTGTTAAAATTGGGCGCTAGAGTGATTGTTTTGAGACACACATTTTATGTAGACCGGCCTTTGGAAAAACAATATCAGAACACTTCAAATCATCAACTCAGAAGGCGCCTAACATATTACCATAATCCCATCACAAATGCTGATATGAAATACTTTTGTCCTTCAAGTACCGTTACATTAAGTTTTTAATACTATATTCCGTATGAATGAACAAGCAATTAAAATATTTATTGCGAGTTTTACTGGGACCTCGCCGTAACAATGAAAAACTTTGAAATGGTCCTTTTGCCTATGTTTACATTCCAAGTACACAAATTTCGCGATAGCCAATCAGAAGGCGGCGATTTGGAACGAAATACATGTGCAAAACACATTTGCCTTCGAGCAGTAGTAGCGGACGATTTGGTAGGTATATTGTGGTTTTTCTGATCGCTATGCCCGTGAAAAGAGGCCTCGTGGCTCCTCAAAACATCTTTATTCAAACAATTATCAAGAAATTCGACGGATCACGTAAGTCTGTTAAATTATCATCTCATATCGATGGCTCAATTTTTTATTTTTAAAAAGCGTTCTGCTTCTACGACGCTGTACAATAGCAAGCTGCTATTTTTAATTCATAATGCTTTTATAGCGGACCGAAACTTTGTCCTGGGAAACGCTCAAGTGGCCGATCTTCCCATCATTTACTGCAACGATGGATTTTGCGAGTTAACTGGATACAGCCGGGCGGAGTTGGTACAAAAACATTGCAGTTGCGACTTCCTTTGCGGCGAAAACACGAACGAATTCTCGGCCAGGGAAGTGAAGGAAGCGCTAAGGGGACAGGAGGAAAAGCACGTGGAAATCCTCTACTACAGAAAGGATGGTAAGATCAAAAGCATAACGATCATTCTTGCGTTTTTAAATACAAAACCCGTCTGTAACGAACTCTGGACAACGCACATGAAACATGTGTGTTAGTCTTATGACAAGCCGCGCGCGCGAGCCGAATATGTGATAATTTCCGTTCTCTCTTTTCTGTTCGTCTGTTAATTAGGGTAAGAAAGAACTGAGGCCAAGCACTCCCAACAAAACATTGGTTTGGATAGTGTTGAATACGATAAATATTTTATAAACTTGGAGATGATCGCCTTCGAAGTGAGAAACACCCGCGGTGAAATGACAAATTTCAATTTGTATGTGCGGCGAAGCCCACTCGGCGGGTATTTCGTTATAAGTAAGCTTGTACTGAATTAAGAGCCTACCTTACGCCGTAAGTATTTACCTTTTCAACGAAGCAGCTGCAGTCGCTCGTTTAGAGTTCGATTATTACATCTTTTGGGAAAATTTTAGTACGTTTAATAAAGAGATGGCATTTTAATTTATAAAGTATGCACTGACGAAAGCTTGTGGTGTCATTTTAATTTTCCAATAGGCAATACTGTTCTGGTTTCGTTACTTTCGTTTTAAAACAGCAACTGATAAATGTTGCTCATTTTATCCGCCAAAAATGTGCATATTTCAGGCGACAATGCGACGAGATGCTACGAACACGCGTTCCTGTCCATTTATGCTATTTTTTAATGCCTCAAGGCGTAGTACAGATAAAATTTGGCGAAACAGGCATAAAATTTAGGACGTGGTTAAGTATCTTTGAGTCCATGTTCTACTGATAATTCGGAGTAATTTTTTGCATGACAGAGCGCTGTAAAAATTGTAAGCTTTTACCCTGGCAACCCATACAGATTTTTCCATCGTAAGTGACACTTCAAATTGAGGGGGCTATCTCAATAACATTATGCCCTGAAATTTTAGATGCATCAATTGCAGTTTGCAGACAATTTTGAAATGAAAGGCGTGTTTCCGGTAGAACGTTCCTGCAGTTAACTTTTTATTTTTCTGTGAAAATCGTCACCATTATTATCGTCATCATTGCCATCATGGACATCGACATTAGGAATTTATTTATAATCATATAAAAGTTAATGGTTGATTACATGGAGTGTGTTTTAAAGGTAATAATGCCTGTTCTCTGAAGTTTGCAGAAATTATGCAATGAAGACAAATAATTGAAAATTCTGTAATTAAACCTTAAATAATTTAGAAAACATAATTATCCGTAAATAACTTGTTCGAAGGTGTGATAAAGACATAATCCATATCTTTGGAGGACCGCCCACCTTCAAACATGTGAAAATATTCAGAAGTTCTTGGGTGACATTCAAGAAAGTATTTGAAAAGATATTTTTGGGCATGGAGGACTTAAGGTCAATTCTTAGGAAATGGTATAACACTGCTGTATTCCAATATTGAAGTGGAGAAAAAAAAAAATACAATTCAATACAAAGGTTGGAAGTCCTTGGCTTAATAACTTAGTTTGGAAATATCTTCAGAGGTCCTCAGGTGATCTCACAAAAAAATGCCCACTAAGCCTGACAAAACTGTAATCAGAAATTTTGTGTGTTGTCATGTATGCTATTTTATTAAGGGGAATATTGCCCGTATTTAATTTTCTGAAACAACACAATCTTTGGTGAACTCTCCTATGATAATCCAAGTTAGACTGGAATGTTAAATATACTTCTCAAGCGAATCAACTGATGGTTTTCTTTTGCAGCTGTTGCTTGTTCTACTTCAGCTTGACAATGTGCTGACATAGTCATATTAAAATATAAAATAATTTCTGGTACTCAGATAGTGCAAATGTAAAAATCTTTTTAAAAATGGAATATTTCATTCAGCTCAACCAAACTTCATCAGCCACAAAGCTTTTGTGGCTGATGCATTGTCATGTGGCTGACGAAGTTTGGTTGAGCCAAATGAAATATTTATTTTTAAAAAGATTTTTATTGCGCTCTGTGGAGTACCAGAAATGATTTCATATTTTAATCATGATTCCTGAGAGCACTGGAACACAATATTTTTTATTAGACATAGTTATAGTTTCTTTGAAACATTACAATGAAATTAAAAACTGATAACCAGGCTGTTTATTTCGATAATGTTTTGCTAGTAATGACTACTGGTAACATCATTACTTAAAGTAAAAGAGAATAAAAATATTGTATACAAATATAAATATTAAAGTCTGAGAATTCCTAACAGAAATGAGTACTCAAATATTTTAAGTGCAATATTTTGTTGTGAAATTATTTAATAAATCTCTTATTGTATGTGTTTTTGTTTACAGTATTATGTTTATGGAGGAGGGAATAATAGGAGAAGATTAGTGGGGACAGCAAATAATGAAAATTTAATGAAGGTTTAAGGGTGTTAAAATTTTAGTTAATTCTAATTGCTATTGAATCTAAATTAAGTCAGGTCCTTGTTAATCCAGCTCCGTCTTGATTCGTGTTAAGCATGTTCACTGTAGGTTGACAAGAATGAATTTTAGAACAAAATAGACAAGTAAAGGAATCAATGGCCTCAGTTCATGCCTGTTCTTGCAGCTGAAATGAAGCAAGAGTTGAGCGACA
Organism: Orbicella faveolata; assembly: GCF_042242905.1. Classification (NCBI taxonomy): domain Eukaryota; kingdom Metazoa; phylum Cnidaria; class Anthozoa; order Scleractinia; family Merulinidae; genus Orbicella; species Orbicella faveolata. Next base: position 5,647,033 of record NW_028301540.1, on the reverse strand, counting down.
TCTTTAATTAGTTACATAAATCCCCTTTTAAAGTGCTTTGACATACTCAGATGTTAAATTTTAGTCTCATCACATCAGCATAATTTTCACCATCTTAAAAACTTTTTATGAGGAGATTGGAATGTTTCTTATTATTACAGAATAAAAAAGTGAATGAAAAATTTATATGTTTATTTTTTTCTCAAGCTCACTTGCATATCTCTCAAACACATTGATTTTAATAATTATGATTAATATTGATGTTCATGTATTTATTTATTGTGTGTACAAAACTCAAAAGCTGGTAATGATATCTACTAACATTTTATGCAGTGAATCTATGCCAAAGTACCACAGAATTTTTGTCAAAAGCTTTTTTTTTGGGGGGGGGGGGGGAGTGGGATTATTTAGGAAGGAAGTGAGGGGGACTTATTTTGCATTTCAAACTTTGTAATGAAAAAATTGCCATATCCTGAAGCCCACTATATGAGATAAGGCTTTTAAATGTGTTGGGGGATTATTTTCAGCTGCCAGCCTTGTGGAAACAAGGTTTCTGCTTCAGAAAGGTTTACAATGTAGTTCATGATACTGAGACAATCAGTGCTTTCCTTCATGACCAATGAATCCATAGAATATTAACATTGTTCACAAAATTACTGCACAGTCAGAACCCCATTAATCCGGTCACCAATGGGCCACAAAAATATGGCGGTATTAACAGGTGGTCGTATTAAAGGGTTTCTTTAAATAAGAAAATGACCGACTGAGCCGTTTTTTGAGGGGGCCAGAATAAAGTGGCCGTAATAACAAGGTGGCCATATTAACAGGGTGGTCATAAGGCGGGGTTCCACTGTAGTTGGCATTATGTGGTACTAAAAATTTAAAGGTTTCACTTTAGGCTAGGGGAACTTTTAAAGAGAGGGGATGCTGCTGGGCCCCTCAAACCCACTCCCTGCATAAGGCCAGAAGCTGTTCTCAGAAATAGGCCGTGCACTACAGTAGCCATTCCAGAGAAAAGGGGACCCTTGGGGAGATGAAGTAATCATTATTTGTCACTTCATTGTTTCAGGCATAAGTTAGGGGAGTACAGCTCTTGGCGTCCTCCCCTTCATCTCATCTGCACATTTGAGTCCTTCAGACCATTGGTGGCCCCGATACCATGGTTAATGGTGACCTATAAACTTTTTTTCTCCTACCTGTGTTAGAGATTTTTTACCCTGTAACCTCTCTCGACTTTGCATAATTTTTGAAGAATACTCATTCTCTCGTACAAACTTCCAAATTGAAATTGCTATGTTTTTGCCATTTCTGTATGCTACTATTGTGTTTTATTTTGCAGGAACTTCATTCTTGTGTTCCGTTCTGATCGCACCTGTGAGGAATGAAGAAGGGACGGCTGTGATGTACATTATCAATCATGAGGACGTCACATGGTCACCCGATAGGGATGAAGTCACTTTACCAAGTATGACACAAATCTGATTGTAACATTGATGGTGTTGGGGGTGGGGTAGGGTAGGGGTGGGGTACGGGTGGTGAGAGGGGATAATGATATATTATGAGGTCCAATCTCCAAAAGTGGTAAACATATGAATAAAGTAGGAGAAATGTCCCTGAATCCCCTTGAAAAGGAGGCCTCTGTCTGTAATCTTGTAGCAGTTTGGTATATTTAGTCTCAGGAAATCTGGTAAATGTATGGAAAATGTTTTTTAACCGTTTTATTGTTTTTTTTACTGGTTACCCCATTCTAAAGAGGTTCCATGGCCGGGAAGAAGTGTGGAACTTTGTCCTAGCTGCAGCAAGTTTTTTTCATGTTATTTATTGAAGTCAGCTGTGTCGCAGTTTTCCTGTTCACCCAGCTTATCCTAGATTGTCCAGTAGAGTTCTACAATACAATACAATACTTTATTTAGACACATCTGTACAAGCTCGTTCAAAATATGTACGTGTATTCCCACCATATTCCTTGTATTCAATTTTCTTTTGTAATTTGTCATCGTTGTCATGGAAGTAGACTGTAAGAATACTGTTTACTTGTCATTGTTGCTTGCAATTTCTCACAGAGCTGTTGTAGTACTTGTTGTACTCCTTAAATCAACTAAACGTCCTGCAAGCAACCAACAGGTTTCACAGTGTAACAAGAAGTTTCATATTTTCTCTAGACGGCTGGCAGCCTGTCTTTTCTGTCAGTGTCACTTACACGGGTGTTTAGCCATCGCGAACGCAAAAGGGCGGTATGGCCGAGTAAGGAATGAGGCGAGTCGAGAAAAAACCTCTTCTCGTGCGTGCCGCGCTCATGTCTCGTCCCATTCCCCTTTAGGCGAAAGCGTCTGGCCTCATATTTCGAGAGAAACACTGTGGTTACCAGAGGACACTCATCAATACCAGCTCGGCTGTGCTGATCAGATGGGTCTAAACTGCTAAACATAAGCTTGCGCTTAAGCTTATTTTTCTCTATTTCAACTTATGGAAAACGGCTAGAGCTGGCGTACATACAGGCGTACTCAATTTGTTAAGTGTTTGAATGTAAAGGAAAAGAGTTCCTTGCCAGGAGGTGGGACACAACAACAACAAAGCAAGCTCAAGCTTGAATTTTCTTCATCGGAATCAAAGTGACACTTGCCTTCTTGGGCAATTGCAAGGTCCTTGAATGACTTTGATCGGCTTTGATTCCGGTCGGTGCGGTATTTTTTTCTTTTACTTTCAGCGCTAGTGGGCGGATACCTCTGCTTTAGCACTCTCGCATATTTTTCCCGCCAAGGAGGTTCCGGCAAGGGGGACATTTGCCGCGACCCTGATGGGAAAAATCGAACCGTTTTTCTTGGTTCAGGAATTCGGATTTCGGAACACATTAGCGTGCGTTAAACTTAAGTATACCATTCGATTACCTACAAATTACGCCTACAATCATGGGCTTTTTACTTGTCAAACGTTGCCTTGGCAAAATTTCACAAGTGAAATCATAAATTAACACTGAAATTTCGCACCGAAATTACGGAGTAATTAACCGCCCATGAAATTTTCCGGTTTTCAACCTTGAACACAGCTTTGGCTGGACAACTAATCGGACAGATGCTATTCTTAATGTAGAGAGATGTGAATTGCGGGGATTTCAGCAAACTTCGTCGGAACTGGACAACGAATAATTTTATAACTATCAACCGATACACCTAGAAATGAAAAGAGATGCATTGTTGTAATATTACCATCACAAGAGTAGTATCCAATGCCATAAAAGTAATTTAAAGTTTGGAAACACCGATAATTTCAACCGGTTTTACGTGACGTGGACGGTGTATCACATATTCAAAATCGTTTTCTCTGTTTCTCCCCAACCAATATGGCGTTAAAAACATTCACAGCCGTCTCTATTGCCAGCAGGCACGAAAATTTGCATTTTGAAATTGTCATTTTAGTAAGACACATCGAGACTCGGCGCTTGATTTGGTCACGTACACCAGTGGAGACTCAAGGACTCCCAAGTCCCTCGTCTGTCTTCCAACAGATTAGACTCTATGAGTTCGGTACTCGCCTCGCGCCCACGTGGTGTACTATTCTTGCGCGTCTCGCGCTTCACCCTCGCATCACTTTGGAACTGCCCACCCATGCGTTTTGCTCAGAGAGTTTAATTAAACTAGTGGTAACCACAGGTTAGAAAGTGCGGGCCTTGATGCAGTTAAGGGAAGGTACTGGGGAGGAAGTTTTTTTTTATATTGGAGAATGAAGTGAAGTTGAAGGTTTTGGGAAGTTTGCTATAAGGTGGCATAAGTGTGCTATTTGAGATTTATTATATAAACGACGGTTGTTTATTAGGTGTTTGATGACGTATGGAAACAGTATCGTGATGTGTCCAAAAGTAGGGTATTTTTTTACGCGTATTTGATATCACCAATCTTATGTTGTCAAGTTTGCCTTGTTTCAATGTTAACGAGCCAATAAGCTGCGGTTGTTTATTAGGAGTTTGACCAGCGAGGAAAACAGTATCGCAACGCGTCGATAATTTTTTTACGCGTGTTTGATATCACCAATGATATGTTGTCAAGTTTGTCATGTTTCAATAGTAATGATCCAAAGGTTATTGATCTTAAGTGGAAACATACCCAGATCTTCCTCGGCAATCTTCGCTAATCTTCGGGAAAGTTCGGAAATACCGTACGACATTTGGGCGATATTTATAAATCTTCGGAAATCTTCGGAAAATGGTCGGAAACTTTCGGAAAACCGTGAAAAATCCTCGTAATTGGTAGGTTTATAAAATGAAGAAAATAATTAGTGATTGACAAACTGTAGCGATTGACACATTTTTCGCATTCCGATCGTTCTTGGTGGAAGAAGAAAATTTTCAACTTCCGCTTTCTGTTCGCTCTTTATTAACGTGGCGCGCACGCGTAAAACGCAATCCGCTGGTCACTGTCAAGATTAGGGTTGCGGGCCTCTCTTGGGCCCGCAACAATCCTCTCCTTAACGGCACCTCCATAATATGGACACCATATACAGTCAACCCTCGCCTTGCGGACACCCCACTACTACGGACAGAAGCTACATTCCCGGCCGAAACTACAGAGAAATTTGTGGAAACAACTCCCGCTAATACGGACTAGCTCCCGTTATTACTTCAGATGGTCCCAAACTAATGTTTTCACTGTTTTTCTCTTGTTATAACGAAAAACTTGGACGTATTGAATGACATACGGGAATTATTCGGCAGTCTTGGGATGTTCGATAGTCTGTACAATATTTTGACTCATATTATATGATTATGAACTGAAGTAAATGTGTAATACAAATTAGTCTTAAGGCCTGGCTAAACAAGGAAACGTTGTTGCGGAGGCAAATGTTTCCCAGTTTAGCCACACGGGAAAGATATGTTGCGGAAACACATTTCGCAGCTAGGAAACAAGAAAATGTTTTTGCCTCAGGTCAAAACCATTTTTGCTCCCCGGACAAACATTTTGCTTCCGAAACATATGTTTCCCAGTTTAGCCTGAAAGAAATGTTGATTAGGTTCCCAGTGCTGCTATTTAAAAATGTTTACCAGCAACGGCGAGCGTACAACAATGGCTAACGGCGAAGTCGAAGATATAATAGCCCCAAGCAGGTCATAGAAAAGGGAAGAGAAAGAACGAAAGGAATCGGAAGGACGAAGACAGGGACTTACTCGTTGCCTTGTATGACTGTTTGTGTGATGAAGCTCATGAAGGCATGAAGGCTGGATGAATAGGGACAAAAAAGGAGTGGCTTACCGTCAAATCGGTGCACAGATGCCAGAGTAATATGGTATCACAAGGGACAATTGCAAAAGCAGGTGGAAAATTCTGAGATCAGAAATTATGCAGGAACAAGCCCTGGAACGGAAAAAGAAGTCTCCACAGACTTCTTCGGAAGTATTTTATTATAATGCGCATGCGTGAACCTTTGTTTTCAGAAACATTGTCTCCTCGTTTAGCCACCGGGACAGCAAAACATTTTGTTTCCTTCCCGCTAATTTAGCCATCCCAGAAAAATAATAAGAAACAATGTTTCCGCAACAATATTTCCTAGTTTGCATAGCAGTACGTAGTCTCCTCCGCAGCCGTTATTAGGGTCGTCACGCAACGCTTCTGGGGGAGAAGCGTTGCGTGACGACCCTAATAACGGCTGCTAAGGAGACTAAGCAGTACGTGACCAAAAAACTGGATCATTTTCATTGCACCCACCCCGCTATTGTGGACGAAATGACGGTCCTCAAGGTGTTCGACTGTATTACCGACTGATCATTTGGTTCAAACAGAGTTTAGTTTTCTACCACTATAATTCGGACATCGAGAAACCGATGTGTTCGCTCAAAGAGAAAAAAAACTTAGTCGTATAAACTCGAAACGATATAACCTGAGAAAGGTCTGTGACATCCGGGCTGCGACAGCAGCTGCATTTTGCACCTATGGTTACCTTAGTCTTTGCAAAATATTTTCTCTCTCTTTCAGCGAAGTGATTCTGAGGTTTTATATTCGGTTGTTGAATTTTTTTCTCACTAATTTTTTTTCATGCATTCAGATTTGTATTTGTGTATTCTCGCTTTGCTCTCGTCTAACTTTCTATGCTAGTTTGTCAGAAACCTATAATGAATGATCGATTTTTCTAAGAATATAGTATTTGTCTTTATTTATTTAATAAAAATAGATACCAAACGTTTTCGGGTGGTTCTTGAAAACCATAGATTGGCAGTGTACGCAGAAGTATCTCCAGGTAAACTTGCGATGAAAAGCGATAGAAGTTGTGTCTCTGCCATCTCGTGTCTTGCTAAGCCTTACCCCACTCACTCCCCCTTGCTCTTCTATTTGATTCGCCCCAATTCCTCTCGTACTTCTGCGGCCGATAAATGGATAGGGCTTGGGATAGGTTAGAAACAATGTCAAAGAAAATTGAAACAAAGGAAAAGGGAACGCAAGAAAATTAAAATTAACCGGAAAGGAATGACGCGGAAGAGAGGTTACCTTTTATTTTGTTTTTGCTTGCTTTTGAAACTTATCCTGTTTTTAATTCTAGATTTTCCATAGTGTGTGTCTTGTGGCCTTTTATTATGTCTACTTTAAAGTTGACATTCTGAGGAAAACTCGCATTCGTCTTGAAATGCGTTTGTACAGGAAATGAAAAATGACAATTTTTGAGACGACTTTAGCACTTTATTCTTAAATTTCAGCTTAAATTTTTGACTGACCATCAAGTCCAATGCAAATTTTTATCTATCAGGAAACACTCGCGAGGTTGATTCCAATATGTTTATTTTAATCTCCACAGCCGTCTTTATGATTTGCATACATCTGCATATTGTGGAGAGTTTTCCGGTTTTTCTAAGCTCAATATCTTGCCGTCGTCAACAGGAGATTTACTTATTTCTTCCTGTGTCATTTGCGGCTAAAGAGGTAAGAATGCATCTAAACGTCAGTTTGACTCGTTGCTTTTCAAAATGAGAAGGCAATTTGGCAAAGCGGGGTCCAACCGCAAATGAGATTAAGAGTCAATGCGATGCTTCTTCAAGGCGAAGCCGCGACAAATAATATATCGTCAGTTTCACCGACAGTGCGGGATCTTTCAAAACAAATGAAATCAAAAAATCGATATCGACCCCTTTTTCTGTCTTGAGCATTGTGATAGCTTTCTTGAATGTTTCGTTGGTTCGCTGGTGGGTCTTCGCAATGATTTTTAATAACCAAAGCCCTAGGTGTTTTAAGGCACTTTTGATTGCAATCTAGAGAAGTGTTTTTACCTGATAGCCAGGTGAAAAGGGCTTTTAAAACTGCAGTTGTCGATAGATGGACGATTTTGCAATGGCCTCATTGAAAAAGAAACCTCTTGGAGATGTCAACACTTCGTGGAAACTAAAGTCGCCGCGATCTGTCGGAGGTTTTTTCGTGTTTTGTGAAAAATCGATGTTCATTTGTTGAGAGGAGAAGATAAAAGTTTCAAAATTCGTTTTGTTGTAAAACTGATCTCATTTGCTATGGGAGTTTTTTCTGTAGAAAGGTAAACGATGTTCTTTGCGCGGTTTGTTTCATATATTTTTTCATCAGCTTAAATTGAATGATTTTCGTTCTCGAGCTCGATTTGAAAACCCTTTCTTTCTTTTCAAGGGCTGAATTACAAGATTTCTACCATTTCTAGCACGAGTTTTGTACATTTTGATTAATGAAAGTCCCCAAAATAATATTAAAGTAAATTCAAATTTCCATGTTTGCTCAGCTGCGCATCTCCGGATTTCGCGGCAGCGTTCAGGTGGTGCATGAAGTTAAAGAAGCGATGTATCGTTTAGTACCGGGGTAATATACTAATGGTCGCCCGAGATCGAAAAGAAAAAAACATTGCTTGAATTCTAAAATGACATTGTTATCTAACATAAGATAGCAAAGACTTGCTTATACACTTTCCGACTTATAAATTCAAATGAGTGAAGTTTCCCCTCCCCCCCCCCCCCCCCTCTCCGAATGTTCAACAGGGATAACTTAAAGATTTTACATTGTCGACTCGACTTTTGAAACCTGTTCAACATATTATTTGTAAGCAGGCTTGTTTGGTTTCTGAAAACTTTGAGGGGTGTTCCTTCGTCACCTCCTGAGTCCCTCCCCCCGGTTCGTCTCAAAACCACTCTAGTCCATCCAGTATAATTATCTTGGCAAGGCCAGCTATAGTTTTATTGCTTTCACTCTCCAAGAATTGTGGAGATTTAATGTATAATCAATGGAAGCCTTGTAGTGCGAACAACATTTTAATAGCGGATAGAGGTTATTTGTGGGCTGCGAGATGGTTTCGGGCGATGTCATTTAAGTTGGGCGATATTTTGATTTTTCCGCTGTAGGCAGTCAATTTATTAACTGCGATGTATCACCAGTTTTGACAGTCCTCCAAGCTGTGAACTCCACTTCTTCAGCTTTCAAATTGCTGTGTTTTTCAATTCAAAATATGTAGCATCTGGTTATTTTCTCACAGGCATTGCTCGGTGTGTGCAAATCAGCGAAATTGAAGATTTAACCGCATGGTGTAAAGACATAGACTCAAAATAGACATCAGAACTTTAATGAAAAAAGAAAACATGGTGGTATTTGAATTAATCTTTCAGAGGCTTTCCCATAAACAACAGCACGGAGCAGGCCGACTTTTCAAGCTGATACCATTTTGAGGTCGGGAGAAAACTTTTGAGACTTGAATTTCGCTGATTTTTCGTTTCGGTTCATTGGAAAAGTTTCATTTCAATGGTATCTTTTCGCAGTTTGTCTTAGTTTCCAATTTTCGTGTCTTTGCATTTTCCGTGCACTCCGCGAGTAGCGGTAAGGTTAATAGATAGCAATCAATAGCTTAGGCTGGCTTTTAAAGCAGGTGGAATTCTTTTCTGACATCGATTAATCTCAGCGTTGATAACGAATTTAATCGTTCGTAGAACATTCAGATTTATGCGTTGCACTCGCTTTCACACAATCTCGCGAAAACCGATGTGTCAAGATCGCGACAGTTTCCGGCGACACTGTTTTTCGGCTCGATCGATTCTGTCAGCTGTCTGCGCTAAAAAGAATTGCCTTTTGAAACGACAGACCAATACCAAAACGAGAAAATCCGGTTATTGTTTGGTAAGGGAAATGAATTTACACCGGCAGTGTGCTTCGTTGGATTCTACTTTCGTTGGGGGAAAATCCCTCCGCTCGTATTAAACGCCTTCTGGACGGTTTTAAAAGCTCGAAATCCCCTGATTGAAAGGATTTGAGCGGAACTTTTATATCTAGGCGACCAGGGTAAGATTGTTAAATTTGTTTGCTTGTCTCTCCGTCCCATTATGTTTTTATTTATAAAGTATATTATCTCTTGTAAAGGAAACATTTTTGGATAAATTCTGGGGGATAAAACAGCAGTCGAAAAGTTTACAGTTTTCACGCAAATTATCTTTTGGTAGCAGTTTTGAAATATTTCTTGACCGTGGCAGTTTTTTTTTTTAAGAATTCGTCTTTCCTCTTTATTTACTAGCCTTATCCTTGCTAATGTCGCTCCGCACAAGGCCATTGTAATATTATTCGCAAACCAGGAAGGAACGCGCTGAAATGATAAAATGATTTGTTATGTTACGATACACTGCTTCGTAACTCCAAAAACTTTCTCGTGCAGATTTATCGTGCGTTTTTAGCCTCAGCGTAATGCGAATCAGTTTTCAAAGATTAATAGAAGGGCACGTTGCATTAATTCACGAATGTGTCTCGCTCTGCAGAATGTGTTCTATAAAACTTTCTTTGAATAAGGCATAAATTGGTAGTCGTCAAACATCGCAGTCATCACGCAAATACATTTTCCTTAGCAGACTTTCAAAGCGACCCTCTCAGTTGCCGTCTTGCAGTGGTCATTATTTCGAAGAACTTAGATTTCGGCTATTCACCAGGCTTTGGGTATGCGTTACAACGTTTTAAGTCAGCTACAGTCTCTGTTAAATAAGGTTATCATTTTACTCAGTGATAGCGATTAAAAGGCAAAGAAATCGTTGCGTCCAAGCATGTTCATTTTAGGGTATGTCATGTTTCGTGTGAGATTGTTCAATTTATAAAAAGCACAGCTAAAGGGGTGATTTCTGTTTTTGTTTTCCTTTCTATCGTGTATTTGGGAATGAAGGAAATAAGCGTAATTCCGGCTCTGGGTTCCGTGGAAGTTGTCAATGTCATGTTTTCTCTCTCATTTGTAGAATCCTGTTTCCAGTTTCCTTTGCAAGTGAACAGAATTCCCGCCGCCATCAGGCGAAAGAAAAAAGAATATAATGGTGCCGCCACAGACGAAGACGACAATCAAAGCGCAAAAAGCAGCCGCGACCCCGAAACATTTTTCACATACACTTCCAGCGGAACCGGCGAAGTAGAGTCTCCTTCATTTATTCCAGTCATGAGTGTTCATCCCCCTACTCCCACTGGGTCAGTTCCAAGTCCGAGAGAGCACCCCTCCCCAGCGTCTTCCCCAGAGCAGCAACCCTCGCGCAAGTCGCCTCTCCTAAAATCGTCGTCTTTGGATGACATGTCAAAGATTTCAAAGAACGCTAGAGGCGAGTCAGAATCGCTTATTAAACCCGTGGCATCGCCAGCTTCCAATCCAGGAAACATGCTGTATATTCCCGAACTAAAAGGTCGGCTGTCCGCCGCGGTTTCGGAGTCGTCGCTGTGGAATTCTCGAAACAAACCTTGGCTAGATGGAACAAATATGGATTTCCGAGGTTCCACGCTTATCGCCTCTCAGGGTCTGCAACAGCTCGTACACCCACGAAAAACGGAAAAAGTCGCTCAGGTATCGCTTCGTATTTTATTTTTGGAGATGTGTATCGTTTAAATTTGATTTCACGATTGGCCAGGCCATGGCTGTCATGGCTTATGGAAATTCAAAGGATAAACTCGAATGTATTTGAATTTTTCCAAGACTTACATAACAACTCGTTCTCAAATCCAAACCTAACTAAACCTGGTGCACTACACATGGTTACGGTAGCATACTGAAGAGGGCCCATGTAGGAGTAAGGGCATTTATTACAAACAGGAAGCTCATCGAAAGATTGGGTGTTGAGTTTAAACGCCCACGTAGTAAAAGATTACACCGTATTTCTCGGTGAGAAAGAAGACAAAATGAACAGCGAATTAGTCAAGGAAATTTACTCCACAGGGTTTATACAGATCTGTGGTTGTTTGTTTTATTATATTTTTGTTTTCTTTTGTTTCCTTTCTTTCTGTTTTGGATATTTTCCGTAATGTTCCCATTAAGCGTCCTCCTTCCAGTCCTTGGTTCACATAGAAGCAAAAACCTGTCTCTTTGCTCAAGGACAATTCAGCAAGATTCAGAGACTCATTTCTCTCAGAATCGCACGTTAAAGTTATTTAGATGGACGGACAAGAAATGCGGGATACTCTAGAACCCATTGTTTCTCTCAACATACAGTTAGTTTATCCTCGTCAATATTACTTTTTTGTCCTATAGTCCCTAGTGTTCAAGGACTTTCCATCAAAAATCGAGGACTGCCGGTAAAATTTCAAGGCCTTTTCAGGGAGAAAATCAAAATTTTCATTTTCAAGGACTTTTCCAAGGTCTGCATATGCGATCCATAGAGTACAGCGGCCTTCAATTGAACGCCCCTGCTTCCACGTCATCGTAATGAAAGGAAGGCTCGATTACCAGCCGCTGTTCGGGAAACGAGCCCGCGCTCAGCCCAGAACGGCGGAAAATCAGATCGAGCCTAAATGATAGTTGAACCTAACCTTAGTGACCTGTGTCTTGTCTCTAGGTTATGTCCCTGGGTGCTGATGTGCTTCCAGAATACAAGCTCCAAGCCCCTAAAATCCACCCGTGGACAATACTTCACTACTCACCCTTCAAGGCATTCTGGGACTGGCTGGTGTTGTTCCTGGTTATTTACACGGCGATAGTGACGCCTTACGTGGCTTCCTTCATCTTGACGCGGGACAAACAACAGGAGGAACGCAACAAGGACCCGGAAACAAGGCGGAACACGGGGCCGGTGAATATATACTCCGACCCCCTGGTCATAGTGGATTACATCGTGGATGTGATGTTTATCGTAGACATATTTATCAACTTCCGGACGACTTTCGTGGACGCTAATGACGAGGTTGTCAGTCACCCTTGCCGTATCGCCGTGCATTACTGTAAGACGTGGTTTGTTATTGACTTGGTGGCGGCGATACCGTTTGAACTACTCATCATGATCGGCAATACTGATCAGGTACGCTAGAGCCAGGGTCTGGACGAGACTTTACTAATAGCTGAGATTTCGTGGAAATTGTAACTGTTAGCTGAGTTATGAAGTAATCTATAAATCATAGCTGAGACCCGAGATCTGTAAAATTTAGTGATAGATGAGCATTGGGCTGAAATGCTAAACTGATAACTGAGATTCTAGCCTCTCCCCGTTCCCCCCTTTCCCCTCCCCCCCCCCCCACCCTTCAGTCTCCTTCGCAGCCGTTATTAGGGTCGTCACGCAACGCTTTTCCCCACTGCTGCGTGACGACCCTAATAACGGCTGCGAACGAGACTACCCCACATCTAGACCTGTGTAAGTTGTACATTCAGTGTTGGTTTCTTTGCTAACAATTGTTATTTTCCGCAGACAACAACGCTGATCGGGCTCCTGAAGACAGCTCGCCTCTTGAGACTCGTCCGGGTTGCTCGCAAATTGGATCACTACTCGGAGTACGGCATCTCGGTCTTGTTACTTCTGATGTGTTCGTTCGCGTTACTTGCACACTGGCTCGCCTGCATTTGGTACTTTATTGGAAATATTGAACATGAACTGGAAGACCCGAGCACTACGATTGGCTGGCTGGACTCACTGGCGACGCAGATAAATCAACCTTATAACAAGAGCGACTACACCAGTGGTCCGGACTTGCAGTCCAAATATATAACAGCTTTGTATTTCACGTTGAGTAGTTTGACGAGTGTTGGGTTTGGAAACGTTTCGCCGAACACCAACACCGAGAAAATCTTCTCTATCTGTGTTATGTTAATTGGATGTAAGTCGTTTCTTATTTTTAGCTGGCTGCTGATTTGCTTGTGCTGACCCCCCCCTCCCCCCCCCCCCACTTCCATAATACGAACCTGCCACCCTTTCCGAAAGCTCCCTAACCCACAGCCCTCCCCAAGTAACAGCCATCGAAGAAGAAATCCATTAAATTTCTGCCCAGAAGGGCGATAAGATTACGTCCAAATTTCAAATTCGTATAGTGGGGTACTGTGTGTTGCAAACAATTTGCATACCAGATTCGCGAAATATGTCCAATTTACAAATTCTCCCTGTTCAAACTGAGTCTCTGTCGTTAGAACAGGCCATTCCCGAGTTACCTTGTACCTCCGTTTCAAAACGAGTCTTCGTACAAAAACCTTTCAAATGAAAATGAGTTTGATTTGCATGAAAATAAACCTGTAATCGGAACACATTTTTATGAATAGTTTCGCACGAAGATCCGTTTTGGCACAGAGGCACAAAGTAACTTGGAAATGGCCTATTGCAGGTAAACATAAAATACCAATCTACCCTTTTTCTTTCAGCGTTATTTTACGCTGCCATATTTGGTAATGTTGCCGCCATCATAGCGAGGCTGTATTCGACAACGTCTCGTTATCACGCGCAGATGCAGAAGGTGCGCGAGTTTATCCGGTTTTACCAGATACCCAGTCCTCTGCGGCAACGAGTCGAGGACTACGCCCATCACGTGTGGTCTTATACAAACGGTATTGACATGGAACAGGTCAGTAGATTTAAGAAGGAATCTACCACATGTTCGGGTAACAAGCGGTTAAAAACTTTGTACCGACGTTATTTACATTGTATTGCGAACTTGTGTGCAACTGCGTTTTAAATATCTTCTCAAGAGAAATCATTTCTAACAACACCAACTGTCGAAAACAAATTTTGAAGTTCATATGAAACACTTCAAAGCACTGGTGAAATGAAACTGATGATGAAATGTTACCTGTGTCTGCACAATTTCGCTGAACTTTGAAATTTATTTTCTCGAGTTCCTATGGGAAATTGTTTTTGGTGTATTTCAGGCAACTATTTATATCTTTAGCTTTTAGAAAATGCAAAAAGGACGGTATGTACTTTAAGTTATTCTGGCACAAGTTTTTGGGAAGAAATGTTTTACACAAGTTTTACACAAATTGTTCGATTTCCTATCGGATTTCATCTTAAATATGATATTTATTAACTAAGAGTTACGATATCTGGCCTATTAGCTTACAATTTTTGTCATCGCAGGTTCTGAAACATTTCCCCGAGTGTCTTCAAGCAGATATTTGTCTCCATCTGAACGCCAGTCTGCTTCAGTCTTACCCAGCATTCACCTCGGCTCCCCTGGGTTGTTTACGTGCTTTCGCCCTGCGCATTAAAACCACTCACCTCCCCCCTGGGGATTACATCATCTACCAGGGTGATGAGGTGAATCATTTGTACTTTGTAATACGAGGCACAGTGGAAGTGCTGAGCAGTGACGTCATCATGGCAATTTTAGGTCAGTGTTGTATCTTTTACGACAAAGAGTTTGCTTGGCAATTCGTTATGTTTGGAGATAGAGCATTGTAATTCAAATATTCTAAAACGCTAAATCAGGGTGGGTTTCTTTCACTATACTTCCCTCATCATATCTTTAAAAGGTTATTTCCAAAAATTTTCACACCGACTAGAAAATCCTTTCCACCCCCCCCCCCCCACACACACACACACACACGCACACCTGGGCCCCCATATAACCTCCCCAGTTTTAAGCTAGACTACCTCAAACTCCTTACAAAGTTGTACATACCCAAGGCATGTACCCGGATTTTCAAGGTTAATAGGCAATAGTCTTGGCCGGAGCAAGGAAACGCAAACAAAAAGGAACCTACTCGAGAGAGAGGGGAGCTTAAGCACCCATGTGAAAGATACACGTTTGTTCGGGTTAATAAATTCGCTTTAATAATTCACTTTGGTCGTGTATGTCTCTTGTGTTGCCTTTTTTAATATATTTCTGATACCTGGTTGATGGGAGCGGTGTCCTTCACTCCCGCTCTGTTTCTGTTTTGTTTTCTCTAGGTAAAGGCGACTCGTTTGGTGAAAACTTCGCTATCGATCCCGACAGGCCTGTAGTCAACTCTAACGCCAGCATCCGGGCATTAACGTATTGTGAGCTGCGCCTTGTAACAAGAGAAGACGTGCTTCACATCTTAAAACAGTATCCGCTGTTCAAAGAGAACTTCATCAAGGATCTTGAAATCACCTACAACTTGCGTGGAGATGAAGCGGAAAAGGTCCGAGAGACTATTTACACTATTTCCATCTATTTTTAAAGTGTTTCGCCAGTACGACTGGTATGGTAAAGAGACCTCCATAACATGGCTGGGCGACGCAACGGCACATGCTTTAAAAAAAATCTTGCGGCGAAAAATTTATTCAGTTAAATTTCAGTTTGCGATTAATATTAAAAAGTTGTTCGTGAACAGCATTTTCCATTACATTCTTTAAAGGAAGTAATGGTCAGTTTCGTTTATCGCAGACTTTCACACCGTTCCGAGAGACCGCGATCTTTTCGGTCCTGCTCGAGTCTGACTGGCCACCTATCGAAAATGAGTACTCTGCGCGTTCTTAGGAAAGATTGTTTTTCTTGTTGCGAACCAAAAGAATTATGGTCCCTAGGAGGAGCGTGTTCGCGAAGAGTTTCCTTATTCTTATTTCTGGTCGAAAGATTTCGTGCGCATTCCAAGTTGTCACATCAAGTTAAGGTTTCTGCGTGGAATCCATACGATTTTGAGAGGGTATCGATGGGGTGATGGCTTTTACGGCTAACGTTTGATTGTAATTGATTGCCACGAGACAAAACACAAAAAAGTCTTGACGAGAGATTTTGAGACTGTCACGTTCGTGGCTAAAATTGTTTTACGATTAATATTTTTTACGGCTTACGGTTAAAACTGAACAATTTTTACGTCTAACGGCTAAATTTTTGGCCCGTTTTACAGCTAACGGTTAACCCTATTGAGACCCTCTTGAGAGGTAGTACGAGTTTCCTGACTAACTATGAATGATTTGCGATTTTTCTTTTAAGGACTTCCTCGATACCAAGAAGGTCAACAACCATGTCGTTTGTGTTGACTCAGAGAAAGATAAGTCACCAATGTCTCCAAGGAACTCAAGTACAATGTGCAAACGGCAAGCAGAATCAAATCTTAGAAATTCTTTGAATGGACCGATGGAATCGGGCACTAGCGGTATTCGACCAAGACCGACCAGTTTGGATCTGCCTTCAAATCATATTGAACGGAAAGAGAGAAGTGCTTCATCGAAATCTGGAAATTCTTCTCTAGAATCCTTTTTAATACCTTGCGTGGTCGAACATGAAAGACATTCGAATGATGGGAACGAAGTTAGAACTTCCAAAAGTGGAAGAAGTGTAGCGAGGGAGGAAGCTGGTTTGCGTGGCAGTCTCTCTGAAGTAGAAACACAGCTGTGCGACCAGCCCATATGCAGGGACTGTTGTAAATCGCTCAGTACAATGGAAAAAAGACTGGAGAAATTATCCTCCTGTTTAGAAAGACTTGAAAGTAAATTTTCAACTGATGTCGAAGCGATATTTGAGCTTCTTCGAGCTCACAGTGAAGCCATAAGAAATCGAAAGCAGGACTTTCATACACAGGTGTGAAAATAGAAAAGATGGCTGGACCACAAGAAGATTCTTATTATTATGCATCACTTAAGCGCAAGCGAGCTTGCCACCGGTCTTAGCCTCTTCCTGGCGCTCAGTTAGTTGTGTCGCAGCGCGAAGAAAAAAAACGACGGAGCGAAATAAAAGAGCGAAAAGCGAATGGCGTTCTCTCGTCTTCCCGCGCCGCGCTTCTCCCCTTTTGTCGTGCTTCGCCCTAAGTAACTGAATGCCTGGAAGAGGCCAGACGGATCCTCCGTCCTATATTGGTGGCAGTTGTAGTTGAAACTGGCTTACTGGTATTTGCTTTTTTGACAGCTTTTTGATAGCTTTTTGTTGGTTTTCCAACCTTTTCGACCAGTCAGTTTAGCTGTCCAATTGCACGTGCAATTTATCTGCGCGTGGGCACGTGATGGTCTCTCAGACTAACTTGGTTTTTAGTTGGTTAGGCAGTGGGGAAACCATTAGAGCGGTTGTCAATTGAGTGTCGTAAAACCAAAACCAAAGTAATCGCTCTAGTCAATCACAAAGGCCGTTAACATTACAGTGAGCCAATCAAAACTCAAAGTAATTACATGTAGCTGACGCAAAGCGCGGGAAAACGTGTGCGAACGAATTACGATTGGTTTTGGTTTTACTTCTGATTGGAAGAAAACTTGGCGCGAGTTTTTTAAGCCAGTCGTGTAGCTTAGTTAGTGAAAAACCAATTGGTTTTCGTCACTCAAATGAAAACCGCTCTATGAAGGTGAACAAGAAGTTAACAAAAAAAAAAAAACTTTTACTGAGTTAGTCTCGCACCGTCTTGCGCAGACGTTCTTTTGCGGTCGTCACGCAGTCTTCTATCTACGTGACGAGCCTTGCAAGAGACTACTTAGGGCAGCGTTGTTAAGATTCTTTTCACACATGAGGGCTTAAATTTAATATATGCCTTTTCAGATCTTATATAAATAGGAAGAGATTATTAACCGAGTTAGATTTTATAACGGGAGTGTGGAATCACGTACCTGCGCACTGGCACATTAAAATATAAATAATATATTGAGTATATATTCCAACATCTCCGTCGATAGATCGACAACACAGAGTTGAAGTTTTAGTTTAAAGTAAATTTCTTAAATAGTGCCTTTTCCAGGTACAACTTTTTGATACTGCTGTTAATTCAGTACGAATCGAGTAATAAAGGTTTTAAATTGCAAAACATTTTAATGACTGTGGCGTTTGCTACAGTGTAGCCACTACACTTAGTGGAATCTGGTTACAGTGTGAAAATATCGGATCACCTCAAGATTTCCAGGATAATACTCGATATCATAATTACTCGAATGACAATATCTCTCCCAGTGAACCAATCAGATTTTTGCAAACGAGACTCCTTATACTAACGTGTTTCGGACGAGTTTTGTTTCATTTCGATTTGAAGAGGAAGCGTCAAACCATTACAGAGCGTAATAACAACAAATGAAGCGCCCTCCACAAAACAATTCTTGCATGCGGCAGCTGCGCCCGGACGCAGCAATCAGCAGTAAAAGCCATCCTGTTCTGCTAGAGGGACACAAAATAAGCAGAGTCTGCGAATCTGTTTTAGAGCTTAGTGGAGCCAAACAGACCGGCGCTTAGCTCCTCTATCCATAACATGAAGCGACCAGGAGTATTTCTACTGCCCCCCTCCCTCCCACGCCCCCTTGATGGGACCATAGTCTATGGGCTACCCCAACATTAAATTCGTTGGTACCTATTTATACACCTGGGTGGAGAAAGGCACTGTGAGACTAAACCGTCTTCCCAAGAGCACAACACAATGAAACTCTGCAGGCTAAAATGGCCCATAAGGGGGATTAAGCACGCATCTAATACACTGTTTTGTGTTTGTTCCGTTTAATAATATTTGTAAAGAAAATTGGAGGATAACTCCATAACAAATGATCACCACAGAATAATTGTTCTCCGGTCGATAAATTGTCATTGGAATGGAAAGATCGCGTCTTAAGAGTGTAGGGGATGGGAGGTTATTAAAGTTGTTTAGAATAGGAGGTCTTATGAGAGACGGTAAACCGAAAGATCTCTTACTCTTATTTTTTGATACACTGTTGGGGAACTGGCACAAATCACACGTATTATTCTGTGTCGTCACATTGCCTCAAAATCTAACTCAAATATCTCTGAGTAACATCAAAAACAGACAATGAAGGGTGAGAGAGTTAATCCCCCATGTAGGCGTTCCCTCTCAGGTTATTTTTAGACATGGTACCCAGTCTTCCCTGGGATAATATTACCACGCGCGTTACGTGGATTTTCGCGGAGGAGGAAAACGGGTGTGAAGCCGCTTGGGCTGTCTACGTGATCAAAATCCCCGCCACATGATTGGCTATTTCTAAACCCTCTGGAATTTTCAAAACCGGGAGTGATCTAAAAGTAACTTGAGAGGATTTACCTTTGAACTAAAGGCCTACATAGGGAATTAACTCTCACTCTTCATGTTCTCTTGACGCAAATTATTTTGTCGTTCTACATTCTACCGCTAAACGGTTTTACAAGGGTTAATGTGAACTCTAACAACTATTCGAAGACAACGAGAAAAGTCATTTTGGAACGTCCTTCGCAAAATGCATCAAATGCGTTAAATATTTTGACAAAAGACGGAGTATTGAACAAGTCTGAGATAAGTATATTACAAATTCACAGCTGTTCCAGGTCTAATGAAACAATCGCATTCAGGTCAGCTATCGCTCCTGTAAATGAGAAGAGCAAAAAAGCAGTTTAAGCAAGTCATTCCCCGGGGTTGGCAGACCTACATAAAAGTCAACTCGAGCCTCTCTTCTGCTCAAAGTCCTCATCGCTAGGCACAGAACTATAAAATGGATTGTTTTCCTGCAATCCGAAACAGACGTTGAAAAGAAAGCCAGACGGAAGGGGATATAAGTAGCCACAACTTGGGCAACTTAATCTAGCACTCACACCGCGGTTCACAATAAGCAACAGAGGTGTTGACAGTACTTGACTATTCAGTTTTAGGCCCCGTCCACAGCGCCGGGAAAATTTGAAAACGCACCTTTATTTCTCCGGTTAGGCCTACCGTCCACACTAATACGTCACGAAAACGGAGCTTTTGGAAAACGCTCTTCAAACCGGAGGAATCTGAAAACGCCGGCTTTGAGTCTTAGTGTGGACGGAGACATTTTGTAAACGGAGCTTTTCGAAAACCATGACATCACGATAATAATATAATTTCCCTGTCCAAATTTTCCTCAAACACAAATCTAAAATGATCGGTAATGGTTCCGTTTTCAAATTTTCCGGCTTAGTGTGGACGGAAAACATTGGATGCGTTTTCAGAGAGAAAACACTGTTTTCAAATTTCTCCGGCGTAGCGTGGACGGGGCCTTAAAAGATAACATCCACACCTTCTATTCGTGCTATTTCATCCAAAGTTTTTAAAACATCAACTTCTTCATGCGCAGCGTTTATATGTACATGTTCTGTGCGAGGAAACGACTTCACTTCTTGTGCTCTGTGTGGTTCAAAAAAGACACAACTTTAATATGCTAAAAACCCAAAGGACATCAGTACACCAGTTCAAGAACAAGGCAAAATGTGTGATTTGTTTCTCCGATGGTGTGCGAATGAAGGTCTCAGTATATTTTGATTATGATTTAGTTGGCGGACGGCTTATCTGGGTCCTTTGCCCATTGAGCAAGTGATAATGATAAGTAACTTGCCCCACAGAGAGGACTGAGAGTTGTGGGGCAGCCATGACATGGAGAGCTGTCTGGGGTCTTATGCACGAGGGCTAGGGTTTTAGTAGACTACGAGGAGTCCCTCTTTCGCTCAGTCCGTCCAGCGAGACCGTAAATAAACCGCGAAGAAAAAAAAGCCGCGTGAAATCCTGGGTGCGCGCGCGTGCTTTTCGCCCCCAGGAGTTCGCGCGGCTATTTTTTTCTCGCGGTTTTGTTTCGCGTCACGCACGACGAACTAAACGAAAGAGGAACTACTCGTAGTCTAGGCTTTTAGCCGTAAAAGAAAGTCTCGTTTTACCTGTTTTTTGCAAGTCCGTCACTCTCTAAAAGTAGAACAACAAGTTAGATTAGTCAACACCTAGTGAACGTTGTTCACTGTGTGAATGAAAGCACCCTCAGTATTCAGTACTGTTACTAGTCTTGTAGCGAACGCTTCAACGCATTCACAAAGTATGATAACAGCTAGTGCTTGTTCTTATTACAAAAAATCTAGCACTCTCCACTGAAGTTATTTTTTTTTTGCCATCAGGTTGAGAGCTTTAATAGTGAACATAGAATCACGTCAAAACAATCATAATAAACCTTTTTTGAATTTTTTAATCAGTCGTCACTTTCAAACCCGTATTTGTCATCGTTTTTTCCAAAACTGAAAGCCAAACTACGTGTATTAAATTTTGGGTGATCGCTTAATAGGGGTGAGAACAGACGAAAACCCTCATCGGAACGACCAAAAGGTGGCCGCAGCCCTTATTAATAGAGGTGGCTGGTTAATAGGGGTTTTTATTTACAGTATTTTACTGACAATAATTTCGGGAGGTGGCCGCTTAAGAAGGGTTCTACAGTACTTCAGTCGAAACTGACAAATTGAAACAGAGTTTGCGAAGTATTCATCGGAGCTATAAAGGAGCGCTCACAGCCAAAGCTTAGTCGAGTCGGCGATGGAGTAAGGAGTCAACAAAAAGCTTTAATTTTTCACAGGGTGGGGTGGGTGTACTGACCTGTCTGGGGGTAGAGTGAGGGTTCTAATGACAGCAGCAGTCTCTCCAGTTGTTGAAGTTCTTGCTCTGCCACGTCACAAGTGGAACTCGCGCTGTCGTCATCTGTTTATGAATTGTAAGTAATGACAGGTTTAGGGTAAATTATATTTAATTTACTGCTCTCGATACTATACTTATTTGAGTAGAGACCCTCTCCCCACAATTGCTCAGTTCGTATCTTGAAGAAATATTGGTTGTTTACCATTTACACGGAGAAACCGGTTCGCCGACAATTTGCGCAAATGGCAATTTATCATTTCCTCAAAAAAACCCCAATTTACTGAAAGAAACTACAATCATGGACAAAAGTCTTGGGACAAATTTTTTACTTTTGGTGCTTTTGCGCACACGCCAGACGCGAATACAACTTCACCTGCCTAACCTCGCCCCCCCCCCCCCCCCACCCCCCATGCAATGTTGAAAACTACTACCTGCAATTTCTTCTGATTTTCAACATTGTATTGGGTGGGGAGGGGGAACAGTAACGCGTTTTTAAAAGGAAAGCAGTGCTTTTTTCAAACTTCAGTAGTAAAACACAGATAATTCGTTAAATTACATAGGTGTCCCAAGGACTTTTGTCCACGATTGTAGGACCACTTTGACCTGATCATAATTCCAAGATGGCGGTGAAGAATTGCAAATGGCATGGTAAGGACATTTTCCACTCGAAAATTTTGGACTACCTTTCAAGACGTTCCATTTCGAAAATTTCCCGGTAGATCGAGCCAAAATTGTCTTACCATTAACATTCTGACCAAAATTTTCGGAATTTTTGAGTAAACGGTAAACAACCATTGTCACATGACGATCAATTATTGTAGCAAAAGTTCTCCTTGTAGGGGTGGGGTTTGGGTTGTAAACGAGTACCTTACCGTCACTATCAAAGGAACAGCCATCGAATGACTGGTGAGGAGAGTCTGGGTTCGAGCTCGGCACTTTATCCCCCTCTCTGTTCTGTAGTGTGCATGTCTGGAACACTGAAATTAAAACAAGATGGATGACGCCGCAGAATTTGTAAAGTACGCTTGCAGTATTAGAAAACTCGATAATTTCATCTGTTGCGAATGGAATACTCGAGTTAACGAGAACAGAATGACGTTGTCACGTCTGTCACAAGAAATTGCTTAACAAAAACTTAGCCTTCCTCAAAACTGAACCAACATTTATATCGCGCGTGAGCTGTGCCTGTACGTCCTCGTTGCCGTTATGGCCATACAGCGGTATGAAGAATGTATAGATATTTATCACTGATTCTTCGAAGTGGCAGGGTTGGCACAGCATAAATTAGGTAAAAATATCACAGTTTTAATATCTTACCGTCGTGGATATCTGTGGACCTGTCCATGTCGTTCGTTACATCTACGTTTTCTTGGTGAATTTCGCTGACTGTTTCTGGCACCGTCTGTTCACCTGAAGAAAGTAGCAAATACAAGTGTGATACAACACGTTCAAGACAAGTACAGAAATATAGCACAGATAGAGCTAGCGTAGTATTGTTAGCCCAATTGGAAGGGAACGGATGGTAGTCCAATACAAGTTAGTCCTAGTTATTTCCCATCATCTCGAGAGGCACTGAGAGTAAAATGCTTTCACTTCGTACGTCGATCCTTCGATATTCTGGAACTAATGCACTAACGGTTGTCTGCCTCCATTCACTTTGAAATTAAAGTGGTATGGATATCGTCGTATGCGATATGAATCACATCAACGCTGGCCTCTCCATTGAGACTGCTGCAATGTTTGGCTTTTTGCTGGTCAAGGTAGAACACTAAACTAAATGACAAGTAAATACGGTCAAGCGAGGCAAAATTGTATAAGTCGAATCGCAATGAGCCACAAAATGAGATTTCAGCCTGATTGGTGGGGAAGAAAACAATCTCTTTACTGTGTTCGGCTCGGGCATGCGTGATGTGTTTTTACTACCTTTAAACCAATCATTATACTCAGCGAAAAGTCATCAGAAAAGTTTTCAATTTAGTGAAATAAGTGTTATTGATCTGCTGCCGCTTGGTCGGGTTATTATAACTTATTTAATTTACCTTCATCAGTGGTTGACGAGCTCGAAGTACTCTTCCGTTTCTTGCCTACCGGCCGGCCGGGTCGCCTTGGAATATCATCCGGAAGAATATGAATGTCTTGAGATATAAAGAAAAGAAAGACCATCAAGCCATGAACGAAAGGAAAACTTGCTCCTGTTATGTTAAAGCACGTCAAACTAGTAAAGGCATTGATAGCTTTGTTTCAACTCCATATACCATAGAATTCTGGTTATAAGCCCTAAACTTACAACGGATTTTGGGTTTGGTTATAACCGGGGAGGGGGCAGGGGAAGCGAAATTATACAGTACCCTAACCAGTACCTATTGCGGAAAAACATTCAACCGGTTACCAATCAAGGGAGAACATGCAACAAGCTGCTAAGCGCAGGAAAACATGCAGCCGGCTGCCAAGCGCGGGAAAACATGCAACCAGCTGTCAAGCACGGGAAAACATGCAACCAGCTGCAGAGCGCGGGAAAAAAAACGCAACCAGCTGCTAAGCGTGGGAAAACACGCAACCAGCTGCCAAGTGCGGGAAAACATGCAAGCAACTGCCAAACGCGGGAAAAGATGCAACCATCTGCTGAGCGCGCAAAAGAGAGATGACATCTTAATTTGTGCTGATTGGTAAGAGCACCTTGCGTTCGACAATCGCAAAACAAAAACAATCAGGTTGGGATCGGAACTACAAGGGACGTTTGTTTTAAGTTCCATTAAAAGCGATACAAAAAGGATGCTAAGCGCCCAAAAGATACAACTGGCCAAGATTTCCTAAAGTTTTCACTGCGTTCAAAACACAGCTGCTATACCTTCAAAATAATCACTTTCAAATGTGAAATAAGCCATAAATTCGAAAAAATTTAGGAAACAAAAGATTGTTCCAAAAAAGCAGCTAAAGTAAACTTGGCTTACCAATTTTCTTTTGACTTCTGAGATAATGCTCAAACGGCATCAGATATCTGCAAAGGAAAAAAAACCTTTGGGTCAACATCGCCATCATAACAAAAGCATACGTCACGGTTATTACGACTGAGTGTCATGCAGTTCTGTTTCATGCTATACAATACAAGCAGGGTACAAAGCCGTTGTTTTCCTCTTATTTGTCCGGTTTATAAGTCCGTTCGTCCAGTCATTCAGGTGCAATTTGTTAGTTCGCCTGGCTAATCCACTTGTTTTTCCCTCTTTTCAATCACGTTTTGTTTGTTCGTTCGTTCGTTCGTTCGTTCGTTCGTTCGTTCGTTCGTTCGTTCGTTCGTTCGTTCGTTCGTTCGTTCGTTCGTTCGTTCGATCAGTCGGTCGATCAGTCGGTCGGTCAGTTAGTCGTTCTTTCGTTCGTTCGTATGTTCGTTCGGTCAGTCATTTGTTCGTTCGTTCATTCGGTTGGTCAGTCAGTCGGTCGGTCGGTCGATCGGTCGTCGTCCTTTCACTTACTTTTGATAGAAGACGCGGGCAACTGTACTCACTCCTCCATATATTACATTGGACTCTAGCAACTCGTTATACACTTTGTTCCAGAGTTTGCACTGACAGACCTGGAGGTTTTGACATGAAAATGAATCCACGAATCAGTACTTAACGTACAGGCTGAAGTAGTAACAGGGCGGAGGGGACACTCAGCTCAAGGTCTCTAGAGGGAAGTCTAACGCTTCTTGAGTGTTAATGGACAAATCAGACAGACAGTCATCAAAAAGACGTCAAAAATGTTGTCGAGAGGCAACTTTTCAGAAAAAGCTCAGTTAAACACATTCTGGCCACTAGCCCGCACTGCCGAAGCTTAACCGTTATCCCTGGGAGTATCTTTAATTCCCCCTGTATGGGATGCTATTCCATGGCAGTTTAGCCCCAGGGATTTCGTTGGGCTCCCCTAAAAATTTGGCCGTTACCCATTTACACATCTGGGTAGAAAGAGGAACTGCGGGAGTAAAGTGTTTTGCCCAAGAACACGAAGCAAACACCCCAGCCAGGGCTTGAACCCAAACTGCTCGATCCAGACTCCAGCGCGCTAGTCATTAGTCCCCCGGCTCTCCTGTCGACTCCCTACATTACATTTTACTCACATTTTCAAATCCGCCATGTTGCTGTACTAAGTTGTAGAATCTGAAGATGTTGATTCGTTTCCCTCGCCACACTGGTTCTTTGGGTACAGTGACGCCTCTCTCCAACGAAAAAGATTGTAAATACTCTAGGAAATCCTTTTCCTGTTAACAGGAAACACAGAAAGAAAATCCTGCTCGTACAGTTAAGTTTTAGCATAAAGACTATTTTTCACTAGCACGTAAGTAACAGACGCACACATAGTGAGGTGCTGTTATGTAGCGCCATTTTGTTGAGACAATTTTCCATACAAAAGGCGCGAATTATCAACTTCTTAGTGCGAATGCGTATGTTGTTTTTTTTTTCTTGGTCAACAAACCTGTAAAAAAGGCAGCAAAAACAAAAAAAAAAGCTGCGAAGGTTTATAAGTATTCCAAGTGCATTGATTCGGAGATATTAAGATTTGGACGATAACATGCACTTATTGGTGGCTCGATGTCAGGCTTCTCTGATTACAACGCACATATCATTCATTATCTTTTTAGTCTTTTTTTTTTTTAGCTTAACTAACGTAAGAAGCGGGGTTATTAATAAACGCATTGTCTCTTAGTGCAATGGTCTCTTCGCGTTAAATACCTTGTTGTCAAGCTGTGACACGTTTCCTGTGTCATACACACGGTTTTTACTCGTCATAACTGGAATGGTTGGTGAATTCAAGGGCGTGTCTGTATTGCGGCGTGCAGGAATTCTCGCAGGTTCTTGTACACTATCAACTGGAACTCGCTCGCTCCAAACTGCGGAATCTACCGGTTTCTCTTCCTCTGTGAAATACGAGATAGATACTCATTAGTGACGAAATCTCCTATTATAAGAAGAAATAAGACGTTTATCACAAGATCAACTCACCGTCGACATATTTGAAGTGGCACGTTCCCAGCCTCTGCTCCGAAGTCTTGTTTAACGAACTCTGCGCTTCTTTAAGCGCGAATTCGTAAGATTTCTTGAGTTCGATCAGTTGCCGCCCCTGAATCTTCCGGAACTGGGGCGCTTTTTCAGCCTCGTTCATGGAACGTAGCGGATGCACGCGGGCTGGCACTAGCCACGCACGAGAACGGGGCTGCCCGAAGAACTCCACGTGGTAATGCGTGATTTCATTCTCTTTGACCAGCGGTGCGTCGTAGTACTCGCCGCAAGTAGGATCACGGGTGAGTAAACCTGGCCAACTGCATTACAATCGATAGGGAGAAAAGAGTCAAACTATCTATTTTGGAAAAAAAAAAGCGACAAGAATTTGCCAAGGGAGGCATTTACCACAAGAAGGGCGTGATCAACCTCTTAATTACTTGTAGCAGAGATGAGTTCCTAAAGTTCCCTTAGGATCAACGAGGGTTGAGGTGCCCTCAGACAATACAGGAAAAAGCAGGAAAAATTCGGAAGTAAGCGGGGAGGATTGTTATCAAATATATGGACTATCCACTATTTTTATTTCCCCCCAAAACCCCACCAATAAAAGGACGACCATGCAGAGGAAAAAAATATAACAACCAGAAACAAAACACTTCAACACTCACGGCGGATATCCTGACAATTTTGCCATGACCACATCCCCCAGGGGAAGAAGACTGTATATGAACTTCATGTGTTTGGGTTTCTTAGCTTTCTGTTCCACAGCAGAGCACGTGTTATAGCGAGGGTCACGATTGAGCCAGCAGTACCACGCGCTGTCCTCCAGACCCTTGGCCTCCTCGGTGGAGATTTGGCGCCATTTTTGGCAGCTTTCGTTCTCGCATTGCACCCATATGGACACGCCCTCTTCCTCATCTCTTGGCTTCGCGACAGCGGTGGACGAGGAGACTCGGCTCGAATTGCAAGGTTGCTTCAACAATCCACGCTTTCGTTTCGGCATCACTCGAAAGATCGTCAACGGCTGTTGAACAATTTAAAGGGATAGTTCACATATTTTAAAATTAAGCACTAACTTCATGAGGAAAAACCTTGCAGGGTCCTCAAAGACCTCCCAGAGACCCTTTCAGATGGGGATCTTTCCATGAGGATACTTTAAGGAAGATCTTTTAGAAACCATTCATGTCCAGGATCTTAAGAAAAATTATTTCCAGAGATCCTTCAACACCCGAGACTGCGATTAGTCTCTTGTTTGCTCTAAATTTCCCCGGGGTAAACTGAGAGAAAGGCCCGCGATATTCGCGACTAACGGCTTCAACGCTCGCCGCTCGAGTATCGCGCTCGCTCGCTCGCTCGCTCAGTTTTTGTGTTCTCCTCCTCAGTCTAGAAAATCTGTAAGGACCGCTTGCAGACCCTCCCCATAGAACCCGAGTACTTTCCGGCTTTTCTCCAATCGTAAGAGCACCGTGCTATCAACCTCGTTCCCGGACAGGAAGGAAGAGAGAGGGCCCTGAGAACGAGGTTGCCTTATTGTTTTTTCGGCATGACGTCAAAACAATATGTTCTGCTTTGGCTGTCAATTTTGAAGCTCCATGGTCCGAACAGCATTAGCCAAACAACTGACAAGGTGTACTTGATCCGTTACTCAAGCCATAGTTAATAGAGGGAAATGGTTAAGAAGGCCGGTAAACACCATAGAAGCAAACAAACAGGCTAAGACCTATTTTGGAAGGTCCTTGACCTGCACATCTTTAGTTTTATGCTCATTGACTATGCATGAATTGCATAATCGCAATCAATGCTTTTATTGGTTAGTTGCATGAACACACATGACCACCTTTTGTATTTTGCCAGGTTTTGTGAAGGGTCAAACCCCAAAATAGCCAACAAAAACATACAACAAAGAACTTTGCCAGGTTTCCTAACCATTTCCCTCTAGTAACTATGCTAAAACTGTCAAAAACATCTGAATACCAACCCAGAGAGACCACAACAGTTCTCCATACAATATAACTTTTTTTGAATACCGATAAAACTTTACACTTCCCTTTTGTCAGGCGTTGAAAAGTTGCTCTCCAAAAATAACTTATTATGCACCCAAAATAAAGACAATGTTTACAAATAGTCAATAAAATACAAAAGTTCAAATTACCAAGTACTCATAAGCTCTGGCCAAACGGACACGCTACTAGACGCAAGTTGAAATTTTGGGTCTACTTGCGACTCCGCTTGGCCAGGCCTTGCGTGCACTTGGGTTGACTTGCGATGACTTGTGCTCACTTTGGTCGAGATAAAATTTTGCTCGCAAGTCGACGCAGTTTCGCTACCCAACCCAAGTTGAGTGACGTTCAACCTGTTTGCCAATGAATTACAGGATATGTAGCCTTGAAAAGTTGTTGGTTTTTTTTTGCGACTTGCGTGAACTTGCGTGTACTTGCGAGGAAACTCAGTTGTGAGTCAGTTGTGGCTACTTGCGACAGCTTGGCCGGGGCTTTAAATTCAAAGCGAACGCTGACTAGAATTCAAAGGCACTATGTCAAGATTGGACGAAACATGTATTTTGACGCATGGAAGGAAGTTCTCATAACACCTTGCTCTATGTTTTGTTGTGTCAGCCTTCTGTAGGTTGATTGTATATCGTATGCGCAGCGCTCGCGGCTATCTGGCAATTTGTCCAATATTGAATCATGAATAATTACGAAATTTGCGAGCAGTTTGTAATTTTGTGGACAAAGAGTTTGATTCTATTGCTGTAGTTAACTTTTTTGCAGCTCAGAAATTTGGCCAATAAAATCTTCCACCGCGCATCTTAACTCTTTTACTTGTAATTTATTTAGCTGAGCTACGTGTATTAATTTATTACTTAACTTACATGTACTCTAAACTCCGCGGTTGATTTTATCAGCATTTTATTACTATTGTGCAGCACAGCTCGGGAGATTGCGCAAGCAGTCTTCGTGTTATTGACGTTAACATTTATTACTTACTTTACTCAATTAGTCACGGCGGTGGTCCAAAAACAAATTTCTAAGCAAATTGTTTCACATCGGATATTTACACAAGTAGTGCACTTTCGGCAATATTTTGCACTCTTCTCAAATTTAACGGTAAAAATTAAAACACCAACTGGTCTACATTTCCGCATTGCGCAAGAAATTGTTTATAACTTAGAAATTTTTAAAAGGATGGAAGGGCGTTATAATATCAGAACTCCGAGGGCGTTTCGTATTGCTCAATCAGCACTGGAAGTTCCCTATGGGAAGTTTCAGTCTTGTAAAAACAGGAACTTGTAAGCGCGTTCCGTGTTGAGACAAGTTTGTGTTTCGAACCGGTAAATACATTTTTAGTCAGGCTGTTTTTCGTTCTATTTTTAACTCTTTTGGTTCCAAACTCGAAGTATGAATTCGCAAAACATTTTCCGCATATCAGTAATATCCTCGCCGGAACCAAAACGAGAATGGAGACACACTCTCAATGACATGAAATTAGCCAAATTTTTCTCAAGTCGCGATTATTTCGTTTGCCCATGCTTATAAGAGTCGCTGAGATTTCTCGTTTGGCCCGGATCGTATTTTTGTCGGGGTGTCTGAAGTAGTTTGAAAAACAAACAGTACCTCGTGAAAACACGGCACAGGAGCAATGCAAATAAATGAATGAGTGAATGAATGAATGATCGTAAGAGAGTTTCATTCAAAAACTCAAACTGAGAATCTTAAACTGAGTTAGATAACGATTTGACAGCATAGACGATGGTACCACATGCATCACATGAAAAAACTGCTCGATACCTTTCCTTTGAAGTCTTGCAAATACTTCGTTCCTGACCTTCAAGGTTTGAACTGTGTCAGTAAAGATTTAGCACTGGAAGGGTTTTTAAAATGATTCGTATGCTAACCATAATCTTGCTTCACAGTTCATTCTGCCATCTTCGCTTCAAACGGCAGACAAGTAGGTGTTGAATAGTTGACAGTTTACTTTATAATTTGGGTTCTTTGGCGGGAGCCTCGCGTGGAGACGTTGATCACGTAACAGACGAATGTCTGCGTAGAGAGTAGGCGATATTGTAGGAAGTAACATGAAGTTTAATACCTGTACTACACAGAAATAGCGGGCAGTGGCAGCTTGCAGAGCTAATTCACTCTGCTACAGATGCTGCAGCGACAGTGAAACACGTTTCATTGTCTGTGGCTGTTATCCCGCACCAGAAAATAAATCCCGCATTCACCCATTGCTCTGCTCACTATACCGAGACCAGCAGCTATTCTGTGCTCCCTAAGCTACTTACGTACATCAAAGAGAGCATATTACGTATTTCCGGTTGTGGAAATACGGACGTGTGGATATTGCATGCTATAAACATTGTAAAGATTTTTCCCGACTGAAATGCTTCTTTTAAATTCGCACAGCTAAAACGCTTTTAGACAATAATAGCAAAGATTCATGTGCTTTAATTTGAGAATTTAGAGAAGCTTCTTAATCAGAAAAGACCGGAAAATATTACTGAGGGAGATACGAATGCTAAAGTTATGAAAATACCGGTTATTAAAAAATTCATTTGTCATTACTCATTATTCTGCAACCTAACCATACAAGCTCCTTTATGCAGATAAGATTGAAAGAAATAATATTCTTCTAGTTTGTAAACGTGATGCGAAAGGCACTTTTGTTCCTATCGCTAAAAACCGGCGGCCGACAGGTTGGCAATAAGCTTCACTAGACTACGCAAATTAGGTTATCTTGACGGCGGAAGTGAACTGTATTTGAGACACCCTTTGGCCGTGTGACCATTTTCGAAGTTTACACCTGCCAAAATTGTTCATTCTTTGCCATAACTTTTCAGTAATTCATACAGTTAACCAAGCATTGTTTCTTTGGGATTTATGTTTTTCATTTCCCGTCACCGGAAACAACCAGGTTCCTCTTAGCTGTCTTAACGACGACAAAAGGATGGCCGCCGTAAAGGAAAAACGAAGCTCATATCAAGCTAGACAAGAGCCTCAAAATGGACAAAACACACCAAAAGGGATGTAAGGTGGCGAAAAACGAACGCTTATCAGAGCATCGCTCTGTTCATAAACAATAAAATCATGTTTTGGTTAACTTTTGTCTCAACACGAGGTCCGTTGTTTGGTTAGAGCTTAGACAGGAAGCCACGGCAGACGAATTCGACGGAGTTTCCTCGCAGATTTTCCGAAGAAATCTAGAAAATAACAAGTTTGGTGTACTCACCTTACATTGTTAGCGACACTTTGGGAATTCTGTCTTCGTAAAAGGTGTAAAAACCATCCATGCGTCCCGCATGCAAATGTACAATGAGTGACAATCGTCACGTTATATCCTCTTGATTTTCCCGCTTACTGAGGTCACCCGCTGAACAGTTCATATTTATGGGCTCATCTCTTGCACATGCTTTTCTGTGGGAGATCGCTGAAGAAATCTTTGTTTTGAATTTTGCCTGAATTTTGTGGAAATGTCTCGAATGAGGTGTCTGAAGTGACCCGATCGCTTAATCTACGGCAGTGTCACCTAACACAGATCATAACTCTTTGAGCATGTTGCCAGTTCATACTCTGAACGATGGCCGACATATTCCAGCCATTGGACGTGAGTAAAAAGTTTGCTTGACATGAAACGGATATGCAATATTTAGTCGATATTTAACTGTATTTAAGCTTAAGCTTAAGCTTAAGCTCAGGAAGGCTGGCAGCAGTTTCCAGCACTTTTTCAACAGCTATGCTTTGACGGATCAATACTACCACAGTTTATCAGGTGCTGCTACAATATTGGTATCACATAAATGCCCAGCCTTTGGTGAACCAATAATGGTAATGCACTTATCATTGGCTTTCCCGGGGGGTCAACCCCCAGGACACCCCTGGGGAAATCCTGGCAACATGTGGGGAAATAGTGCCTTTTTAATAAAAATGTTCCCGATGGTAGGGACATTGTTCAGTTTTTGAACCGAATGCACCAGATCCCTTGGATGCATCAACCGGATATGTTTGAGATTGGTCAGCTTTACTTCACTTTCAAAATCCCAGGTGAACATGTAGATGAGCGACCTTGCTGCCATTTGTATGGCATTTCATGAAGGTCTTCAGTGTTTGTTGCATGTTTGTTCTTCATCGTGACCTTGTTCAAAGCCTGGGACATGGTACAAGGAAAAAAAAAGTCTGTAATTGCCAACAGTTTCAAAGACTGAAGAAGAGAGAGAAAAAAAATCGACAAATTTGTCTTATTATTCTAAATGAAGGTGTTCTGTCTTCAATTTAGCCTCCAGGGTAGAGGAAATTGGTGTGAATTTTATACCCTATACCCCAGGGATTTAGGAGGTTTTTGTCTGATCCTGAAAACAAATCCCCAGGGATGTCCAAGGGGTCAACCCCTGGGAAGGACAATGATAAGTGCATAATCTCTATGGCATAATAGCTTAATACCCTATAGCAACAGTACAACTGGTTAAAAACACCCTTAATTTTAGATTAAGTGCTTATAACTCAAAAACAAGCTCAGTCTGCCTATTTTTTATTATCGAATTCTTACAAGTATGATAAGATGCACCTTTTCACAAAAGTAAAAATAAATCTGTGTTTGGCATTCAGAGCCACCTTAAATTTTCAAAACTTTATTGAAAGATGTATTGATTTTTCTTGGACAATTGAAGGAGACTCTGCTTTCTAGGTTAAAGCCTGGTGAGGGATTTCAATGCAGCACCCCTTAGCAATAATCATTGCTATTTTAATGTTTTAACTAGACAAGCAATACTTTTTTCACAGTTGGAACATTTCAAATGAGACAAGTAGCAGGGGATGATGTAATACACAGGACTCTTGATACTGCTATTCAGTGTGGTTACAGACTCGTAGGTGAGTTGATAAAGGTATGGGGTTGAAAATAGTAGAAGGGATAGCGTAGCAGTGAGAGCACTTGCAATCAACCAATGTGTAATGGCTTTGTTCTGTCCTGGTTGTGTGTTGAGTATGTTGTTGTTGGTTGTCTCCTTAATTTCAAGTTTTCTCTCTGAGTCAGTATAATTCAGTTTTTCCTGCTTCCTGAAAAAAACAACCAACACTTCTAAATTCAATTCCAATTAAACCAGGACCTGCATAAAAAAATGGCTTGGGCTTTCTGTCTTGGCCCCTCTATCTTGAGTTTATTATAGCTAGCTCTGTGAGCCAGCAAGATGAACCAAATCCTAAGCTGATTGGCTACCTAAAAAACAACATTGGGCATCTTGTGTGCCTGGAATTTGCTGCAGTTTTCTAATAAATCTTTTAGTGACTTAAATCTTATTCAGTTAAGATGGCTGGATATTGGCCTCATTCTTTTTTAGTGATGATGGAAGTTGACTGCATTTTGATAAGTAATCATGTGTAACCCAGCATGACGTAACCATTGGTGACTCAATAGTAAAAACCTTATATTGAAGGGAAGAAGGTTACTTTTATCATATATGTCAGTCACTGATAATGTTAATGGTTAACTTAATGTTTTTCATTGAATTATAGATACAGCTGCTGTATACCGTAATGAAGCAGACATTGGACACTCACTGAAACAGATTTTGCCCAAGTATGGTCTGTCAAGGGCTGATATCTTCATAACGAGTAAACTGTGTGAGTTCTTTGAACATAAACTAACAATATATGGTAACTTAAGTCCAGTTCAGAGGCCAAACTTTTCATGAGCCAAACCTAATATGTTGAATTAAGTACATGAAAAGTTTGGCGTCTGAATCAGTTACATTGTAAGAATGGCTATTTGAATTTGGATTGGCTCAGCAGTTCTTCTCACCTACAATAGCTCAGCTGGGAATTTCAGCTTTGGAACAGCTTTGATTCAGATGTCGAACTTCTCATATGTCAAACCCAATGCATAAATTGTTAAAATGTTATAACATATTCTACAAGCAGTTTACACTCTGCCTGAAAATTGCTGACATTTTGATGTGATTTGGTTCAAACTAAATAAAGTTTGGCAAATCAAGTTTGATGTCTGAATCAACAGGCATACTTTTGTATATACATAAACCTAAATGATCTATTATCCTCCTAGACTTTTCATGTTTCTAGTCTGAATTTATAAAAAAAAATAAAGCATTTAATATTTAATAACTAATAAAAATTATCTCTCTAGCCCCAAGAGACCATGGCTTTGATAGTGCAGAAAAGGCTTGTATGAAGTCTTTGCAGACTTTGGACTGTGAATACCTTGACCTGTATCTTATTCACTGGCCTGGTGTTCAGAAACTGAAGACTGAAGATCCAAGGAATGCAGAACTCAGACAGGAAAGTTGGAAGGCTTTAGAGAAGCTCTGTAAAGCTGGTTAGCAATTTTGGTTTTCAACATTTAGAGGAATTTAATTTTAAAAAAAAATCTACAGCATGACATTATAAATTTCCATAAAATAATTATTAAGCATGTTTTGGTAAATCATTTTGTTTTTAAATAATTGCTTCCGAGCGTTGTTGTTGTTCTTTTTTTAATTTTGTGTTCAAGATGGTCTTTTATTACACTCTTGTTAGCTAAATAACATGTGATGTAAATTGTTTAGTTCTTGTTTACTCCAGAAAGCTGCTGGGTAGCCTTAGACATCTTTTGACAGCTCTTATATGGGGAAATAAAAACAATTTCCTGAGAAATCAGTCGGCCAACTAATTTTCCAGAGAAGCACCTATTAATAATTCATTTCACATTTATTGTTTTCCAGGGTTAATTAAGTCAATAGGAGTATCCAACTACACTATAGATCACCTGGAAGAACTTTTTGACTATGCCATGATCACTCCTGCTGTATTACAGGTACTAAAACTAAGGCCATAACCAGAAAAAAGTATGACTGAGAAAATGCCCTTGGTCAAATTCTCTTCCTACAGGTATTTAGCACATGTTTTACTTTCCCCCATCAAAGACGAAAACATTACTGAGGAGAGTGACTCAGTTTGCCTCATATTGGCTACAGCCACCCAGGAACACTGGATCGTGTACCACTGCTCGTACATATTGTTGTCAGCTAAAATTGGAGGTGGCAAATGTGTGGTTCTGGAAAATATCCCTACCCACCCCGGGGAGGGTTATTTCAAAAGCCAAAACTGGAATTTCCAGAGGGATGGGGGTTCAAACCAAAACATCCACCGGAGGAGTATAGATATTTTCTGGAACAATACAATGGTGCCTAGAAAATTTAGAGTCTTTTGCACTTTTATCCAATCTCAAAATCATGTAATCCTTTGTGGCGAGTCACAAAGTGTTGCTTCTGGCATCTTTTCTTATTTTATTGTTATCAGTTAATCTGAGATTTTCAAACAAGGGTCTTGGTGTCTTATCAAATCTAGGATTTTGCCATTTGTCACCCCTACTATTCAATCAAACATATTGTTTTCCTGCTCTGGAATCATAGTTTAAAA
Source organism: Orbicella faveolata (assembly GCF_042242905.1). NCBI lineage: Eukaryota > Metazoa > Cnidaria > Anthozoa > Scleractinia > Merulinidae > Orbicella > Orbicella faveolata. Next base: position 5,611,221 of record NW_028301540.1, on the reverse strand, counting down.
AATATAGAGGATAGACTGTACATGGCTGCACAGAGACACACAATTTCTCTGCGAGTGTTGAAAAATATTTCATGAGTGTGCGCAGCAAATGAGTGAAATATTGTTCAACACGAGAGCGAAATTTTGCATCTCCAAGCAGCTATGTGACATTCCATTTATTATATAGGAAGATAGCAAAAGGTATATTTGAATGTATTACCATCCCCAAATTGTGGCATGTGCAAAGTCTTTATCACTAGAAAAATCTCTTCACATGCATGTTTCATATACATGAATATTTGTGCAGGTAGAATTCCATCCAAGGCTTTACCAGAAAGAGTTGTTGGAATACTGCAAAAGAAAAGGAATTCAGCTGCAAGCATACACATCCTTGGGCCAAGGAAAGGTATGCCATTTAGCGTTATGGCCATTGGACATCCATTTTGTTTTGTGACCACGAATTTTGAAGGGGCCTGTTGTAAAGCAACAGCATGTATGTGCAACCTTGGTTTACATTAAAGATTCTATTGACTTTTAACATACCTGCAATGTACAAAAATGGTTTCACCAAGCAAACTGCAGCTCACTGTAGCCTTAAGAACATGCAAACTTGATTATTCTCCAGTTGTCACTTTTGAGAAAATTACACAATGGGGGTCATCATGCATGCATATGACAATTTTCTCTTTAGGGACAACCACAATTTGGGATTGAGGAAAATCTGTGAACTCCTCTTGGTGATTTTGACATAATTTCAAATTATAATGATTATTATTGAGATAATCGTTTTGTTCTCAAAGCTCCTAGATGAACCTACAGTATGCTCTATGGCTGCAAATTACAATAAGTCCACAGCTCAAGTGCTCCTAAAATGGGCTCTTCAACATGATGTTGGTGAGTAAGAAGTGCGTGGTTCAACAAGAGTGATAGATATCAATATCAACACAATGTGAAACAGCTTCTAAGAATTGTGGGCCTCCTAGGGGTTTGAGGAACAAAGAAATATCATAATGATCATTTATTTCCAGGAAAGAAGAAAATAAAACTCTCTGGATTAATCTCTACCATTAACATAAACTTTGGAGAAGTATTTTACGCTGGAACTAATGGCATTCATTGATGACAGTGAACAGGGGAGAAAATGTGATTTTTTTTTTTGGTGAATTAGAATTTACAAGGATCCTCTCCAGGGTGGATGCTTTCTTATATTGGCTATGTATGTATGTGCAACTGCAAAGGATATGGTTTTTGTGGGACTTTGGTGTGAAAAAGGTATAGTTTTCGGACATTTTGGTCTGCATCAACATTGGGAAATTTGTAGCCCTTCTCAAATGTTTATGCAAATGGAGCCAATAGCAGATTTGCACGTTGTCATCATTTGACTACAACTACCAGAATTCCTTTCGTTTTTTTTCTGTTATTTAAATTTTGAATTCCCAGTGGGGTTTAAATAACAATTGCCCTAATTAGCACAAGAAACAGAAAAAGTGAAGTTTTGTGGTAGTTGTAGTCAAATGATGCCATCATGCAAATCGCTCATTCTGGTTAGCTGCAGTCATACATATATTAGAGCCGTGCACTAATTTTAGAAGTCTACAATGGGGTATTGATTTTTCACTCAGGTCTGAAATAGGGTATGGGAAAACACCCATTTTGGTCTGAAACAGGGTAGAGGTTTCAAGGTTTGGGCTGCACACTCTTACCAAAAACACAAAACCATCTAAAAATAATATTCTTTTCCTTTACTTTTGCAACTTTAGGTCATACCTGTAAACTCTAAAAAACACTTGACCATGAACCTTTCACACTTGGCCTTTAACAGCGCTACCTGTGGAACAGTGATCCACCCAGAAAGAGGCTGTAGTGAGTTCTTGACTCACACCCCCCTCCCCCCTTCCCAATACTTTTTTACCAGTCCCTAAATGCTTAGGAGTATTTCATGGGATGATAGTCCATTTTAGGGTTACCCTATCCCCACCATGCCTTAAATTGACCAGTTCACTTGGGTGGAGAGAGGCACTGGCTTGGGTGGTCCCTTGAAACACACATTATTTGGATGAACTGTTTAGTGCTAAAAACTGATAACAACACTAAAGGACAATTCAAATCAAACTTTGAACAAGGGTATACGATTGCACCATTGCAATGCTTCTATTTAACAATTAAGTATAAATCTACTAGTCACTGAAAACTTCAACCTTAATCCTCTTCACAGACACCTGAAAATGCAAAGAAGCGGCCCCCAGTTTGTTAACAAGTGCACACTGCTAGGCCACTCAATCACCATCTACAACAGAATAGATAGAGTAGCATAGCCAATCAGAGAATGGCATTTGTGATAGAATGCAAGTACATTTATACTAAAAACAATAACACAGGACTGTTCTTTTCTAGGGGTCATTCCCAAATCTGTTCAAGATCAGCACATTGCAGAAAACATCAATCTGTCAGACTTTGAACTCTCAAGGCAAGACATGGATGCCCTGAACAGCTTGAACACTACCACTCATTTTTGCTGGGATCCAACAAGAGTGAAATGACTTGCAATGCAAAGATGACTAAAAGATTGAGTTGTGGTATCAGTTAGAGGTTTCTTAATTGCATCATAGTCGAGCCACAAAAAATGAAACCTGGATTGATTCATGATGCTCAATGAACCATATTTGTCTTGGGGGTAAATTAACAACAGCAGTTGATGGGCGTACTGGGTGCTGGGGATGGAAGAAAAGTGCAAGGTTTCCTTTGATGGCTAGCCCCTGACTTAAAATTGCAACATTGCACACCTGTTTGTGTAGATTCTATCTATCTCCTTGAAAGGACATTAGGAGACGAATGCACCCGACATAGATGTAAACAGGGAGGGAAGTGGTAGGAAAGCAAAACATGCCCAGTCCCCACCCATCCCCTCTAACCCTCCTGACCTCCCTTATTTTACAGCTGCTATGCAGGCTATATCTTACATGGTACAAGTGTTGAATGTGGAAAAGAAAGGAAAGTTGATAAAATATTATATGCGTTATAATATCTTTATTTCTACTTCATGCATAGCAATACATTGCAACTCGGTTGTATCAAAGTTGCACATGGAGCTCTGAAACTTAAACTCTCAGTGGCCAATTCTGTTTTAATCACGACTACTAGGGAGCTTCAGCGATGGAGACGTCGACACCAATGACAACGCCTGGTTAAAAAAAATTCTAAAAAAGAAAATAATTATTACCTTCGAATTTTGCAATTATTTAGATCTGCGCATGACACCAGGCAGTCTAAAAACTAGCACAAACTAATTAATATCTAATGCTAGCGATCAATTCCATAAAGAAATGGGTCAAATTAGCCCTCGTGGTTCACGTTCTCCAAAATATGCAGAACTTGGTCATTTCACGTTGTTGTCTTGGAGAAGATGCCTACTAATCTACAGAAATTTTATAATGCTGCACATGCATATACATTGTTCTGCTCATTAAACTTTTTGTTTCGTGTCATTTTTGGTGCCATTGCTGTCGTGGTTTGCTTAAGCTCCCTAGTAACTGGGCAATCACCAGCTTTTAGCCCTGACATTAATACATTAACAAATAACTATTACATTAATGCTGCACTACAGAAATGTATAATATAAACCTCACTACATAATAAAAGTAATCTAAAAAATCTAAGATAACGAGCTACACAGAGTATGAGACACTTGGCGCCTTCTTAGTGCACTGGAATGTCTAAGGGACACTGGGCACCTTAGTGCGCTAGAATTTCTATGGGAGACTTGGCATCTTTTATTGCGCTAAACTGTCTATGGGACGCTTGGCACCTTAGTGCGCTAGAATGTCTAGGGGACACTGGGCACTGGGCTGGAACCTTAGTGCGTTAGAATATCTATGGGAGACTTGGCACCTTAGTGCGCTGGAATGTCTAGGAGACACTTGGCACCTTCTTAGTGCGCTAGACTCTTGGCACCTTAGTACACTGGAATGTCTATGGGACACTTGGCACCTTAGTGTGCTGGAATATGTAGGGGACACCTGGCACCTTAGTGTGCTAGAATGTCTATGGGACACTAGGCACCTTTTAGTGCACTAGAATGTCTATGGAACACTGGACACCTTAGGGCGCTAGAATGTCTCGGGGATACTTGGCACATTTTAGTGCGGTAGAATGTCTATGGGACACTTGACACCTTAGTGTGCTAGAATGTCTATGGGACACTTGGCACCTACTTAGTGCGCTGGAATGTCTAGGGGACACTTGGCACCTTTTAGTGCGCTAGAATGTCTATGGGAGACCTGGCACCTTCTTAGTGCGCGTTTGACTCTTGGCACCTTAGTGTGCTAGAATGTCTAGGGGACACCTGGAACCTTCTTAGTGCACTACCACGCCTATGGGACACTTGGCACCTTCTTAGTGCTCTGGAATGTCTAAGGGACACTTGGCAACTTTTAGTGCGCTAGAATGCCTATGGAACACCTGGCACCTTAGTGCGCTAGAATGTCTAGGGGACACCTGGCGCCTTCTTAGTGTGCTACAATGTCTATGGGACACTTGGCACCTTCTTAGTGCGCTGGAATGTCTAGGGGACACTTGGCACCTTTTAGTGCGCTAGAATGTCTATGGAACACCTGGCACCTTCTTTGTGCGCATTTGACTCTTGGCACCTTAGTGCACTAGAATGTCTAGGGGACACCTGGCACTTTCTTAGTGCGCTACAGTGTCTATGGGACACATGGCACCTTCTTAGTGCGCTGGGATTTCTAGGGGACACTTGGCAACTTTTAGTGCGCTAGAATGTCTATGGGAGACCTGGCACCTTCTTAGTGCGCGTTTGACTCTTGGCACCTTAGTGCGCTAGAATTTCTAGGGGACACCTGGCACCTTCTTAGTGCGCTACCACGCCTATGGGACACTTGGCACCTTCTTAGTGCGCTACAATGTCTATGGGACACTTGGCACCTTCTTAGTGCGCTGGAATGTCTAGGGGACACTTGGCAACTTTTAGTGCACTAGAATGTCTATGGAACACCTGGCACCTTCTTTGTGCGCATTTGACTCTTGGCACCTTAGTGCGCTGGAATGTCTAGGGGACACCTGGCACCTTCTTAGTGCGCTACAGTGTCTATGGGACACTTGGCACCTTCTTAGTGCGCTGGGATGTCTAGGGGACACTTGGCAACTTTTAGTGCGCTAGAATCTCTATGGAACACCTGGCACCTTCTTAGTGCGCATTTGACTCTTGGCACCTTAGTGCGCTGGAATGTCTAGGGGACACCTGGCACCTTCTTAGTGCGCCTTTGACCCTTGGCACCTTACTGCGCTAGAATGTCTAGGGGACACTGGGCACCTTCTTAGTGCGCTAGAATGTCTAGGGGACACTTGGCAACTTCATAGATTACCGCTAATTAATTTAACTACTCTCCGTCATTTATAAAAGCCTGACGATCCTCCTCCGCATCCACCCTTCTGAATGCCGCATTTGTCACCACAAACAGCACAATACCAGCTAGAACAACAAGCGTGATGCCCAGAGTATTCCCCACTTGTGCTGGAGCTGGTAATTTTGAATAAGGGTTGCTGCAAATTAAAGCGAAGAGTTTTCATTTCGGTTACATGTAGAAAAAGATACACGCATGTTAAAAGGTACATGTACAGTTTTAGACACCAGTTAGGTCAGTTAGGCAAAAGTCTCCCAGATAGCTGTAATTACGACTTCAAAATGAAAAGAAAGAAATATTGTATGGGCAGATACTGCAGAGTGCAATGTACAGCACTGACACATAGCAGTAACACAGCTCCCAACCCTGCCAGATTTCCCTCTGGTCAGGTTTTGGCACATACGTTTTTTTTTTGGCATGTCTGACAATATCAGGAGTTAAAACTCTTTACGGGCCAAGACTTACTCAAGGTCTAAAAACTCGTGGAAAGAAAACGAGGCCAATATCCAGCCCTATTGTCGGAACAAGCTTGCACTGGGTCAAGAAAAGATCTATTACATGGCATAAAGAGAACCACTTGCTTGCGGGAAACAGCGGTTAAATCGCCATCTTGCCCGGTCAACAATCGCATAGCAGGATTAAGTTCATCTTGCCCTCACGCAAAGCTAGCCATATAATAACAAATGGTATTATATCTACTTACGAACTAGGAAGGAAGGAAAGTTCCTCAGTAATTCCCATGAGACAGGTTCCAATAGCCAATATGAAAATAAACACTCCAAAGAAAACATGAACTTTCAGATACACTGCACGGAGACCACCAGGTAACTTGGGAAACAGGAAGCTCACAAAACCAAACAAAACCTGAAAAGAAATAGGAAACCAAATTTATCAATGACAAAGTCAAACCTAGATGAGGACAGAGGGTCATCCATTAGTAGGCGTTGCTATTCCCTGCATCTCTGACTTACGAAATATAGATTGACTTATTGTATATATGTACAGTTACACGCACAGCAAATATCACGGACTTCTCTCGGTATGAATGCTAGAGCCAAAAATGCGGGTAATACCCGACACCCAGGTCTGAAACCGGGTATGAAAATGACACATTTGGTACATCAGCCAGGACAGTACCCCTTATGATCGTGTTTTTTAATAAGTATACCCAGGAGCTTGAAACTGTTTCAGCCGAACCTCTCTCCAACGGCCATTTTTGAGTGGCCGTTGTAAAGAGACTCCTGTTTTTGTTTTTGTTTTTTCTTTTCTTTTTTTTGGGGGGGGGAGGGGGGCCGGGGGCAACTTTTTTTTCAAGAAAATGCTTCTTTTAGCAAAAACAGTGGAACCCCGCCTTACGGTCACCTCGTTATTACGGCCACCTCGTTAAAATATGGTCACCTCGTTATTACGGCCACCTTTTTTGTCTCCGCGAAACGCCCATACATTTTCTTATAAGAAAAGCCCGTTAATGCGGCCACCCCGTTAATACGGCCAACGGTTACATTCTCAAATCCCAACCTGTTATAATCCTTGATAATTTTACCCCGTTTATACGGCCACTCAAACCAATTATGTTCGTCGATCTTTCTGTTGTTAATAGACTTGATGCGTATGTACCGATTGAAGTTTCGTTTTTTTTAAAAAATATACTTGCATTCCGAACTTTATTAAAGAAAAGCTGTTTAGCCGGAGTAATCCTAGAGAAACAAGCAGCTCCTTTAGGATCCACCGAGTCACTAAAAGAACCAAATGATGAACGTTAATCAACAAAAATGATAGAAGAATAATATGTAAATGCTGAGTCATTCTCTGTTCCGTCGCAAACAAATGAAGGGATTTTAAATCGCTTTCATATTTGTAGTCTGTGTAACAGGCGTAAAACGGGGAAAAGGGGAAGTTAGAGCGAGGATAGGAGGGGTGTGTCTCTCGCCTCCCCCCCCCCCCCCCGCCCGGGCCTCCCCTCTCTGCCCCGTTTACGCCTGCAACCCAAACTTATTTTAGTAGGACTGCTTTGCTACCGTCACTCTTTCATGACTGGATCTCGGGCAAAATTCATAGGGGAGAGGAGTCGTTGAGAAGTCTAATTAACGGGGGCTCCGTAGAGGTTGGAGTAATCAAGCTATCAAATAAAGCGTAAGTACGGAATGGGGGTGGTGGGGTGGAGTAAGGAGTAAAAGAACTGATAGGGAGGAAATGGTTAGAGAGAGGAACAGGCTGGCGGGAATTATAGGAAGCCAAGGAGGAAGTTAGGAGGGGAACTAGAGGAGGGTGAAGATGTCAGAGGGGGAACTGAACCGAAACTGTAAAAGAATAGAGTTGGAGATGGAAGATATAACAATAAATCGAAGCGCTGGTAAGAGTATATGTAAAATGGGAGAGAAAGCAAAGTAATTACAAGGTGAATGTGGAAATGGAAGTTAAGCCGAGAAATGAAAAACACGTTGGTTTGCATTTACAAAGAGCAATTTTGAAACTCTTGCATTATCAAATATTGAAATACTATATCATTAAAGTTTTTCGAGCCACTGACTTCCGTTTTGATTAGAAAATGAGCTTCCGGCTAGTGAGTTAAGACTGTAGCAGAAGATTTGTTTGAGTTACATGTTGGTGACTGTGATGGCTGACGCCAACAAAAATTACCGACACTTCAAAATGATAATAGGTCATACAACTTTCCGGGCCTCACCGTTTTCTCTAGGATATAGACGCCATCATGGCAGAAATAATGAATCAAAATTAAGGCAAAAACGTTCGCTGGCTGAAAAATTTTAAAAAAGAACGTGAGATTTCGGCTGTCAACCTACAGCCTTCGACGGATAAAAAATGAATGCAAAATGATAAAGTATATGCAAGAAAAGGCGAGATAAAAATAATAAAAAGAACAAAAGCAAAGTAAAAATGTGTAAATTAGGTGACTTGTTTAAAAAGAATACTATACTGGTTAGGAATCGGCTTAGAATTATTGTCAGCATGCTTGGTAGCAGAGGCGTGCCAAGCATCCAAAGTTTTTCTGATGCGAAAAAAGCCTTTGTCGATGACACTAGAATTATCAAAATCTATGCGATGGTCGAATGACCACGCATGTTTCGCAATGTTTGATCCATTAGTACATGCTTTGACATTCCTGATATGTTCTTTCTTACGAGTTTCAAAACACCGGCCAGTTTCGCCTACATAACACCAATCACAATCGGCACAGGGTATTTTATAAATCACGTTCGGTTGATGTTCAATAGATGGTCCTAATTTGGGAGAAGGAAATTCTTGTTGCAAAGTCTTGAAGGGCTTATTTACAACTTGTGAGTGTCGTGCCCTTGAAGAATTCTTGTCAGTGGTTGCGTGACACCATTGATGAAGGGAAGGACAGCAAAACTATTAGAATTCTCTTGAGGCGCAGCTCATTTAAAAAAAATGACAGCATTTTTTAGCCAGCGAACGTTTTTATCTTAATTTTGATCATGTCTCATTCTGGTTGCGCTTCAATCTTTAATAAAAATAATGAAGAGGCGAAAACCAAAGTAAGCGACAAGAGAACTATAAAGAATACTGAAAATGGTATAAGCAGATAAGTAATAACTAGCTGGAGTTTGTTAGAAATCAAACTGTATCGCTCATTGACTTTTGTATCATTTGGTGGCTCCTAAAGGAGCCGTTTGTTTTGGCGCGAAACCCACAAAGTGAGTTCACTTGCTGCTGGTGTACTTGGTCACAGCCTTGGTTCCTTCACTCACGGCGTGTTTAGCCAGTTCACCGGGCAGAAGCAGCCTGATGGCGGTCTGGATCTCGCGGGAGCTGATGGTTGATTTCTTGTTGTAGTGGGCAAGGCGGGAAGCTTCGGTGGCGATGCGCTCGAAGATGTCGTTGACGAACGAGTTCATGATGCCCATGGCTTTGCTGGAGATACCAGTGTCGGGGTGAACTTGCTTCAACACCTTGTAGATGTAGATAGCATAGCTTTCCTTTCTCTTTCCCCTTCTCTTCTTCTTTCCATCAGCCACGGCCTTTGCCTTACCGGCTTTCTTCTCGCCTTTCTTTCCTGCAACTTTGGGTGCCATGTCTGTAGATTAGAATGGATTTGAAATACCTGACAACTCGATCCAACTCTTATTTATACTAGAATGACTAAAAGATCGATTAACATACGGATCGAAATTTGCGATCACTGATTGGTCAGCCTGACAGCGTATACACTGTGCCAAACCTCGAGGTTAATACTATTTTGAATGCATGCAAATACAAAGGTCCATTGAAATGCTATATCGATCAACAAAGATCTGATTGGTGCTTTTCGATCCTTCTTGCATAAAAATAAGCTATAAATATCACGATCTGAGACTATTTTTGCTAATCTTCCACAACGTTCGTGAAGGCAAATTCAAACCAAACATGTCTGGTCGCGGTAAAGGAAAGGCAAAGGGCACCAAGTCCAAGAGCCGCTCATCCCGAGCAGGGCTTCAGTTCCCAGTTGGTCGTATCCACCGTCTTCTCCGCAAAGGCAACTATGCTGAGCGTGTTGGCGCCGGTGCTCCAGTGTACTTGGCTGCTGTGCTCGAGTATTTGAGCGCCGAGATCCTCGAGTTGGCGGGAAACGCTGCTCGTGACAACAAGAAGACAAGAATCATCCCCCGTCACCTTCAGCTAGCTGTCCGTAATGACGAGGAGTTGAACAAACTGCTCGCCGGTGTTACCATCGCACAGGGAGGTGTTCTTCCCAACATCCAGGCTGTACTTTTGCCCAAGAAAACCGAGAAGAAAGCCAAAGCTTAAATAAGCTTTAAACCATCACCAAAACGGCTCCTTTAGGAGCCACCAAATGTTGCAAAAGTCACGATCAACAAAAATCTTTATTCCATTTCAGTGAACCTTATTTCCCTTAGGGATACAACTTTTACTCAGTTATACACAATGCTCAATGTTTTTGGTAAGAATTATTCTTTCTGTTTTGCGATCACTGAATGTTGCAGTGCCGAGATGAATCAAACCAATGAAATGTTTTTCCTTACGAGAGAGTGAAAACTGAAAATAACCCACCCCACCCTAAGTTACTGCCCTTTTTATCTTAGTTTTACCGCTCGCAAGACCGGACCTTTATTATGTTCTTTTCCGCCTCTGTAGCATACATGCCTTATTACCTATTCAGTCCTTTTGTCAACACATTCTCATCAAATGCAAACAGAAATTCAATTAGCTCGCCGATTCATTCTTTATCATGCTAATGTAGTTCAAGCGACTGTGCGCGCGTGTTCACGCTTGAGTAAAAAAGGCGCGTAATTGAAAATTTTTTTGTCAGTTAATAACGAACTTACTTAGCGAAAATTTTCTTAGGTAGCTTGAACTTTACAAATTTTGTTACGGCTTCAAGGCCTAAACATCTGTTTATGCCTTTTTCAGTAGTAACTAAACAATATAACAGCTTGCATTACTGAAAAATTCGTCCACTAAACTCATTTACAAACGTAAACACATCTTTTGCGCGCCGCAATGACACTCCAGTGTTCGAACTGTGACTACAACAAAACTGAGATAAGCTTGCGTCGTTAACGGAATTTATCCGGAACATGTCTGTATTCCACCTGGTTGAGTTTTCTACTTTTAAAATAAACCTAAGACTAAATGACTGGTTCATTAGGTTGACAGACCTCTAACGTTTACAATTGACCTCTCTAGAAAAGAGCGTCGAAGGTTTGCCGTTCGGAACATCGCAACTGGTTTTAGTTTGAAGGAAAAACTGGAGTTTAGAGTCTACAAATGGTTCTATGTATTTGTTGTGTGCTCAGATCCTGGCGAAGTCTCAAATACATTAGGACGCGGGGAGTGAGGGAGTTTCTCTAAGAGATCTAAAATATTGTTGAAATTTCCATTATCTATGAGGCAGAAACAAAAATAAACTAGAGTAGAGCGTATTACTCCCTAGTACAGGGTTGATTTCTCTGTTTGGTTTTATGCAGTTGAAGTTACAAATATTAATATCTTATAGGACCAAAGAATTTGGAGAAAAATGTTTATTCAATCTTTACGGTCTGTTCACCAAGTTTGCTCATTAGCCCCGAGTTTGAAAATCACGTCTCAGGTATGTAGGTATACTCGAATTGTCCAGAAATCTTTAGGAGAAACACAGATTCTATTGGTCATGACTTTTGAGAGATTTGGTGGCTCCTAAAGGAGCCGTTTGTTTGTGTTGGTAGACTGTGTAGTCTAACCGCCAAATCCGTACAGGGTACGGCCTTGTCGTTTCAGAGCGTACACCACATCCATGGCTGTCACAGTCTTTCTCTTGGCGTGCTCGGTGTATGTCACAGCATCACGGATCACGTTCTCAAGGAAAACTTTGAGAACACCACGAGTCTCCTCGTAGATCAGGCCAGAGATTCGCTTGACACCGCCACGGCGAGCAAGACGACGGATGGCTGGCTTGGTGATGCCTTGGATGTTGTCACGAAGGATCTTTCGGTGACGCTTGGCGCCTCCTTTTCCTAGACCTTTGCCTCCTTTACCGCGACCAGACATGTTGATTGCTACTCGTGTAACTGAATTAAGGACCTTAACCGCCGTATGTGCTTTTTATAGACAGATGTAGGACCTCTCGGGAAACGTAGAAATATCAATTTCTATTGGTTGAATTAACAACAAAGAGCACATCATACATATTGCATTATTCTATTATTTTAAGCCGATCACAAAACACGAGCTCAGAGCCAAACGAACGGTTTGAGGCCTCTCCTCTGATCAAGGATTACGCGAAAAAGACAAATTGCTCTTTCTTATAAGTCCTATAAGTAAACGTAATCACCACAAACTAAGATACTCGTGCAACATATCTCATAAGCAAGCCATCTGTGATTGTTTTACCAAAACATCAAAACTTGTATTTTTCGGATCGAACTATGAATGCCAATTTTGTATGGTATATTTGCCAGCCAATAGAATCGCTCCCTTTTCCACCAATCAGCGCTAAGCCCGCCAATGTATAAATAGTTTTATAAGCGTCGAACACTTAAACGGAAAATAGTTCTTGTTCTATATTCTCGTGAACTTCCAAATGGCTCGAACAAAGCAAACTGCTCGTAAATCAACTGGTGGAAAAGCTCCACGCAAACAGCTCGCCACAAAGGCAGCTCGTAAAAGCGCTCCTGCCACCGGTGGAGTCAAGAAACCTCATCGTTACAGGCCTGGTACAGTCGCTCTTCGTGAGATCCGTCGTTACCAGAAATCCACTGAACTGCTGATCCGCAAGCTACCTTTCCAGCGTCTTGTGCGAGAAATCGCTCAGGATTTCAAGACCGATCTGCGTTTCCAGAGCTCCGCTGTGATGGCTCTTCAAGAAGCTAGCGAGGCTTACCTTGTTGGTCTGTTTGAAGACACCAACTTGTGCGCCATCCACGCCAAGCGCGTCACCATCATGCCCAAGGACATTCAGCTAGCCCGCCGAATCCGCGGAGAGCGAGCCTAAAGTGGATAACTCCTTCACAAAACAAACGGCTCCTTTAGAAGCCACCACGTAAACAAAAGCAATGACCAACATAAACCTGACATAAATCATGAAAATACATTTTCACAACCGTTATTCCCCGTTGTCGAAGAACGATAAATGATTGTAGCCAAAAGCGCATTTTAAAACATTTCCTTTCTGTAGAAATGCTTTTGCTGTTTACTCTTTCATGCTCACATTCTCGGACAAAGTTCTTTTTAGTTTACAAAATGAACAGGGTTTCTAGAAGTCTTTGTAACGAGCCGAGAAAGTTTTCTAATCAACACGTGTTCGCTATTTAGCCTAAGTAAATTCGGTCGGATTCGTACGCGCTTTCCTTAAATGATACTTTCTTTCCGCAACATTATATCTGTGAAACGCTATAATTGAACGTGCCTTTCTTTCAGTTGTAAAAAAATTAAGAAGTTAACCATTGATTCATTCTGTGCATGAGCTTCTGCACCTTTTCATTCTTTTCCCCTACTAGATTTAGATCTGAGAATCGTTTCTTCACGAATTTTGGCGCCATGCCGTTTAGTGATGGAAGATCAGGTTTCCGTAGACTGCTTTGCTATAAGCTCTCAAAGTCTACAGAACTCAGAAGAAGTTGGAGAAAGGAATGAAAAATACCGCATGCCGTTCTCTTCGTTCCGAGGCATTTCTAAGCTTATATCATAGCATACAAGTCGTATAACTCTTCGCCTGGTGATCAATAGCGTAACGAAGTTTGGCGCTTGATATATATGCAAATATACCTTTGCAACTTACAACACGAAGTCTCACATCACACCAATACATTGACTCCTTTCAAATCGAAGGTTTGAAAGTCGTACTACACTACATTATTGCGCTTTATTCTTAAGGAAATGTTTGATAGATAAATTTGCACGAGTCAGTATTGGTACTGAACGAAACAAATGGGTGAAGATTTACATCGGTTCAGTGCTTCGTTCTCTTTACCAAAATCGTAGCATTGCAAACCTCAGCACAGAGCCGTTATTCTTTTTAAAGTAATCTGCATGCCTCTGAAATTATGTTTGATTTTCGCTCACTCAAAGAACTCAGAATTCAGACGTGATGTCCTGTTTTGTGTACGTTTGCTTAGGTCAAACTGAGTGATTTGCAAATGGCGGCCTCAGGAGTTTGTCCTTGTTATTTAAATAAACGCGAAGCTAAGCAACTGAAAATTAACTATAAAGACAAATTTTCTAAGCATAACTTAAGCAGTAGGAGTTCTTCTTTCTTCAGATACTGCAAAATGCGATGATTAGCGAACTTAACAAGAGTTAATTCGCCACAAAGACAACGCGTTCTTTCGAATCTCACTGTTTTAGAAACTTTCAGGCTTCCAATTTGCCTCTTTGCCAGTCTTTGACCAAATATGTTTTGTATCTGCAACTAAGGAAAAACCACAGCAATAAATGTTAAGGTTCAGATCATAAAAGTATCAATACCGTGCCATTTTGTTGATGAAAACGAAAGGGAAACTAGCACAGAATTGGAGGACGCCATTTTCCGCGTTCTCGTTTCCTCGGTGGTCCGCACGAGACGTATATACTTTAGTCGCATCGTCCACTGAGCATTTCGAGTCTCCAGTTCCAAAGTGAAAACAAGGTTCTCAAATTGCAGCATGTCCGAAGCGGCGAAGAAGAAGCCTGCGGCGCCTAAAAAGCCTGCCGATCATCCACCTTATTTAGATATGATCAAGGCTGCCATTTTAGCGCTGAAGGAGCGAAGCGGTTCATCCCGCCAAGCCATCGAGAAATACATCAAAGCCAACTACAAGGTTGGTGAGGTTGGTTCGCACTTGAAAATGGCTTTGAAGAGAGGCGCCGCCAGCGGAAAGCTTGTGCACACCAAGGGAGTTGGTGCTTCAGGCTCCTTCAAGTTGCCCAAGGAGGAAAAGAAGGAGAAGAAACCAAAGAAGAAGCCTGCTGCAAAGAAGAAGCCAGCCGCCAAACCAAAGAAGCCCGCCGCCAAGAAGACAGCGAAGAAACCAGCGGCAAAGAAGGCTGCAAAGAAACCAGCGGCAAAGAAACCTGCAGCTAAGAAACCAGCAGCAAAGAAGCCCGCAGCTAAAAAACCCGCCAAGAAAGCGGCCAAGAAACCCGCGGCAAAGAAGCCCGCCAAGAAGCCTGCCGCCAAGAAAACGGCTAAGAAGTAAAGTGCGACGATTCTTCACTGAAAAAAACGGCTCCTTTAGGAGCCACCACATACGAAAAGTAATGAACAACAGAACAAACAGAATACTCTCGCCGTATATATATATATATATATTTTTTTTTATTTCAGCTTAATTTTCAATGGTTAATGAATTCGTTAAATCTTTACAGGTTTTTTTTGTTGACATTTCTAAGGTATGGCTACCCTCTAGTAAAAGCTCTATGTTTTCTTAACAACAGTTCAATAATCTCAATCTCAGTTTTATATTTCCCCTTCCCCGATAGGAAAACAGTAGCTCATTTTTGCGGCAATGCCGATCAGTAGAAAGCCCTCACTTGTTCTCGTTCCCAGTGTTTCGCGCTTTTTTCGTTCTTGTGAAACTCGTTGGAAGCCTTGGACATCTACAGGCAGATCAGCCATTTGCGCAAGCTGACGTTTCGAACTTTAATCAAAGGGTTAGGAAGCGAAAAATGAGCAGAAAAGTAATTGAGAATGGAGAAAATAAATCCAGATGGCCTTGATCTGCGACGGGAACTCCGGGGGTACTCTGTAAAACTTAGGGTAGGGGTGTGTCGTTGACACACTGACACCCTTACCCTTTGCTTGACCATAATCAGCTTGATTTTGCAACCCTATTCTAGGCAAGGCGCCAAAAAC
The DNA here is from genome assembly GCF_042242905.1 of Orbicella faveolata. Taxonomy (NCBI): domain Eukaryota; kingdom Metazoa; phylum Cnidaria; class Anthozoa; order Scleractinia; family Merulinidae; genus Orbicella; species Orbicella faveolata. Next base: position 5,595,534 of record NW_028301540.1, on the reverse strand, counting down.
TCCTACCCTATCCTAGACTAGCTATTTTCCATGCAGAAACTTTATCACTATGGTAGTCCAACATACGCTAACTAAACCTATGTCGTTCAAAGCCCAGGCCCGTAACCAGGGGGGGTGCAAGTTAAGGAGTGCAGTCGGTTAAACTGAAGTCTAAAACTTAACAGTGATACTTAAACAAAATCAAAGAATGGAAAAAGCAGTAATGTGTTCACTGGGAAACTAAAAGTAGCTACTCTTTAGTAGCCCGAGCCATTCAGAACATTTCAATGAGCGCTCAGATGTCCGAGCTCATCTAAATGAATAATAAAATTAACGTGCGCACGCTTTGCTTGGGAGTTTAGACGAGCGAGCCAATGACAAGGGAGTGATCTCACGATTTTTGTTAGACACGTCTGCTAACGCGTCGGGTAGTATTCTCTATTTGTACGAGCGCATGAACGCCCGAAGATGCAAAATTAGTTTTTTGTGTAATACGTTATGGGTAGGAGAGAACAGGAAAATAGAAAGGGGAAGGCTGCAGCTAAATCTTGCCAGTCTCTCGATACATGGGTCAGTAAAGTACGCCGTCAAGAGCCATCAGACGCTGACAATGACACTAATGACGGTGCAGTCTGCGATGACAGCCCAGCTGAAACCACGACTTCAGATCTATCTCAGTTAACTACAGTTTTTCAGCGAGATATAGAAGGTAAATCATACTTATTTTCGCGATCTCCACCAGTCTTGATCCCATTATTATGCTCTGAGATTTAGTCGCTATTCCTCGATATGAAACAAACTCGCTTAATAGAAAGCCAGTGAGGAACACAGAGTAACAATTCGGAGAGGTACTGGGGGAGGGTTAATCTAAAGCAGCAATCCACAGGCATCCCAAACCATCAAAATAGAAGTTTTCCAGACACAAAGAAGGAAATACATTTTATGTTTCTCTTTGTCCCTTATCGTCATTTCCTGATGTCATGACAATATTCTATGAAAAGCCGATGTGTACTTTCTTAACAATTCAATTCAATTCGCAAGATATGCGCCACAATCCCTGCAACGAGCTGTGAATGTGAAAGAAGTGCGAGTTCTTTAAGGCGGCTGCATACATATAACAGGGCATGCATGGGCCAGGAAAGGCTGTCGTTCGTCGCACTAATGCACATACATTAGCAAGTTAAAATTGTTTTGGATGAGGTGGTAAATCTCTTTGCCACCAAACACCCACGAAGGCTGGAGCTCGGGACTATTCTGAGGGATTAGTTCCGCAGTATCTTGATGTATCATTTTACATCGTAAAATTAGTCCTTTATAACTTAGCTCAAACAGTTGTATTCGACAAATGTAATATTCAGTTCGTACCGTGTACTTTGCCGTTACAATTTCTCATGTGTTGCTACTTTCCTAAATAAACCGATCAGACAATAAAAAATACATTTCGGTAGTTTGATCCACTTTGGCCTCGTTAGCACCCCCGCACATAAAATCCTGGTTACGGGCCTGAAGCCACTTTCTAGTATAGAACCGTAGGTAAAGAAACCCGGCTGTAGACTAAATTATTTATACACTGGCCACTTTTCCGGTAAATTATACCCCATTCTATACCACAACTGTCTGATTTCTATATCCTATCTCAGACTAAACTGCCTGAAAACCATACCCTTCACAGCAGCGCACAGGAGTCGGAGAGAACAATTCTCCTTGACCTAGTCTCCTAGTCATGCAAAAACGATTGAGGTAGCTTGGGAGCAAAGTTATCTGGATTTATACCGTAATACACATTGCCAGTTTACAATATTCTAAGTTACTTTGTTGTAGTTTTATTTTTATAGCAGGATAAAGGTGATCATCTGTTTTAAAACAGATCAGAAGTTATAATCTATCTAGTAACTTATTTAAGGAATCATTTTGACGAAGATAAGGCACATCTTGGTTAAAGAAAATTGATCAAAATTGAGGAACAGAATGTGACATAACTTGTATGTCGCACGTTGCATGTTTTCGTGATCTGAGACTTTTTCTGTTTTGATTTTTATTTTAGCTTATGTATTTTTATCCGATTTAGCGGTCACTCAATTTAGACCAATCATGAAATTTAACCCTACCCCGTTAATACGGTCACCCCGTTAATTCATGGCCCGTTGGTGAGCGTAACGGGGTTGCACTGTATAAATCAAAAAGTCTAAATGAAACAGAAACTTAACAGAAGTAGAGACCACTTTGGGGACAGAGGAAAGTGGCCGTTATGGGTCGTTATAGAGAGGTGGCCGTTATGAGGTAGGTGTGTAATATAACACCAGTTTTTTTTTCGGGGAAACATTTTTTTTGTTCACAAAAGTACTTAGCAAACATAAATCAAAATGTATCAATAAAACAGAAACTTTTGGTGACAAACTGCAATAAAGAAAATTGGGTTTTGTATACATATGCATATTCAAGTGTCCCGGGAATGTATGGACTTTCCATCGGGACCAAAAAGAGAGGCCGTTGTACGTAGACGGAGGTGAGTGGCCGTTAGTGGAGGTTAGACTGTAATCTGCTTTCTCAACTTGCAATAAAAAAAAAATGATGAATAAAAAAAGCGATGAAAGCAAATATACTAACTGAAAAGAAAGATAATGACTAACAGATTCCAAATTTTACCAGAATGGTAATTTTGATTTCTGGATATCCTGTCGCAAAATCCAAGTCCACCTCCTCCTTCCTAGCTTGTAAACCAGTTCTTCTTCCCCCAAATACTTGTTGTATTTTGCTCTGCAGAATCACTTATCCAATCTTCTTTTATTATTATTTGGTGGCATTTGACAATATAATGTTAATATTATGAAAGAGAAGTTTTAATAATCAGCCGAGATATCGTCCCTATATAGGAATGGACTTAACACCCCCAGCTACAATTCCAGACCGTACCCTCTCCCCACGGGGAGTAACACTTAACAATAGAGACTAACCTGACAGCCAAAAAGAATAACTGTAGTCAGACCACACCAGCTATGCAGACTGTACAGGTTTGCATATTTCATGTGGTTGTGGAAACCAAACACTGCCTTCAAACCCCAAACTGCGATTGCAAAGGCTACCAGCTGAAGAACAAAGTGAACCAACTTGACGACGAATTTGTTCTCACGTCGGAACAGTCTGAACACAATCATGGCTAAAAAAAAGGAAAAAAGAGTTGACAGTTTGTATGTTTCTCAATATCACTGGTTTGCATGCCAGATTGGTGAAACTGTATAATTAATCAATAGAACACACGTTTTTATGGTTTATAGGCTGATAAACCACGCGGGATGTTGGAAGAACACGAGAAGAATTCGTAAATCACTCGCCTGCGGCTCGTGATTTACGAATTCTCCGACTGTTCTTCCAACATCCCAAGAGGTTTATCATGCCTCTAAACCATAGAAACTTGTGGTCTATTGCTTTTATATAATAATTTAGAAGACATGCGAAATTTCTATGAGTTTACTGGCACAATAAACCATAGCTGATTGACCGATCAGAGCGCGCGCATTCATTTAATTATTATATACTTAACAGTAACGCGTTTGTGTCGGTGGAGGTAGTAGATTCTGTTGGAGTAAAAAAGTTTCAACTATGAATTTTATGTAGTGCAGTTAAAACTTACGTGTAAGAACATACCATTTTGCTAAAAGCCCAAAGAGGTTAAACTTGCCATGAAATCAGTAGCTCTGACACATTCATAACACATGTCTATATCTCAGCTGGGTCTTTAAAGGAAATGGGGCGCGATTGCGGGGAAACACTGCATGGTCTCCAAGCCGGACTTACGATCAGTTTAACCCGCTCAGGTCGCAGCTGTCTGAGATCACCGACACGGATCATGTCGGCTAGACTCCTACGGCGCTTTACTACCTACAGCTAGCCAGCGGCAAATGTACAGTTGAACCCCCGGAGGGGGGGGGGGATCCCATATAAAAAGGGACGGCGGTGTTCGTCATACCTTTTCAGTAGGGGTTAAAAAAAGCGGTATTGGCACCTCTTAGGGTGCTCAGCCTCAAAAGGTCAACACCGGGAGCTTTTGCTGTACCTTTTAGAGTATTGAGCCGAAAAAAAACCAAGAGATAATGTGTTGTTTTAGAATTGACAAGTAAAACAACACGCAGAGATGTAAAACAAGGGGCATTTTCCGTTTACAAAAAAATTCGGAAAATTTCTGTTGGGAATTTCCGTTTGGGAAAAGCGCGTTCCATTTGTCACAAGTCCCATTTAATTAATTAATAATTCGTTCATAGGCCCCGCTCTGTCGCTTCTCTGACTCTCCCGCGAATATTCAAAATGGAGGCTAATGTGGCACATCAGATGTTGTTTTTGTGCGAAATGTTAGAAGTCTCTATAGAGGAAGAAAGTTTGATTAATTCAGAAGATGATGCAGGAGATATCTTTTCAGCGGCCTCGACGTTCATGAGACGGAATTTGCAACGAACTGAAGGCTATCTACCCGAGCCAAAAAACGATTTCTGTGACGTAGGAATTCTAAGCCAATCACAGTTTAGCCCAAATAACACCAGAACTACTGCGCGAGGTGTTCGCTTCGAGGAGCACTCGAGTTTCATTCTATCATGGAATCTGATTGGCCAAGGAGAAACAAAAGTCATTACGTCACAGAAATCGTTCCCTGGCTCGGGTTCGGAGACGTTATTTTTCGGCGGAATCAAGTGACAGCCGGAAATACGTCTGCGTTCGCAGGCTACCTGATATACCGTTCATCGAATCTTCCCTGCTAAGTGCATACACGTGACTGCTTAGATGCCGTGAGCAACCGCCCTGCTGCGGGAGCATTACCGGTCGACCCATAAAAATCTCGACGAGTTGCCGTTCGATCCACTTCGTTGAAACCAAAAAATATTTCTCTCTACCAGATATTGACCCAGTATCAAATGCAAACAAGTGGAATCAGACTGAGACATTGAAATCAGACAGTTGGACTTAATTAACCTAATCGATTTAGTCATTTACAAGGTTTAGCTTCTGCAAATCAAAATTTTCGAAAGCAGAGATGCCATCGTAGAAATATCGAAAACCGAAAGATCGCTGATTTTGCCTCTTCTCGACCCTAAAAAGCGTAATGCCAGGAGTACAAAACACCAAAGCGCGTCCAATATCCCCCTACCAACATTTCCCAATGAAAAGCACATGTCTGGATTAAGGCCAAAGTCGAAAATATTTAACCGGGAAGAACGCGAACGACTGAGCCGTTCACCGGCGTTCAAAATCAAAGTAACTGCAGTTCTTGATCTGCTTGATTGATTCGGACGCTGTAAGATAATTCACGATACCTGTTTCGGCTCATAAACAGGCGTATGAAGCGGGCCGTGACTGCCATAGCAGTCACGGCGTACATTCAATTTGCATGTTGTATTGGAACATTGGGAAAGAAGTAAAACGCTTACCTTCGCTGTACAGAAATACCAGACTTATCACCATACAGAGAGGATGGTAATCAAACTCGAGGCCTGTGCCGTCCCAACCGAATCCTCCCAAATAATGCTTCATCCATGTGCCAGTCAACGTCATCGCCGCTATACCGAGAATTTGAATGGCGAGCACACTTACGACGAACAAAACCGGTGAAGCTGTCTCTCGATCCAGATGGGAAATTGCCATGGCCAAAATACTTTGAGGCTAATAGCTTATATGGAAGCAATAAGATTTCCTTAGATATCAAATTCAACGGAATTTCAGCAGATCTGAAGCAGAACTGTTGGCGCTGCGAGGGAGCTGCGGGTCGTTCCAATCAAAGTTATCCCTTACGGGGAGGGCTCGGTAATTGGTGAGCTCAATCCTCGTTATTTTTCTCTCGATATGGTTCGAATTTTACTTATTTAGAATGAGTTAGATTCCAAATTTGAACTTTCTGCTGGACTCTTATCTACTATGGCACAGGCACATTCTTCCCAACAATTTTCTTTCTTTTACTTGTACAAGAAAACTACTTACCCACTCCCACTCGGTACTTCTTTGGCACAAAGCGATCAAGGACCGGAAAAGGAGAACTATGATATTTAATACTTCTCACTTTACGTGACTCTGGTTAAAATATGCTAACCATGACTCAGAGTTTCCCAGAGATAAAAAAAAAAAAGTTTCTACCGACAGCAGACAACACAACTTGTTACATGATGGACCATGAATCTGACCCTCGCTATCAGATTCACGAAAAAAATTCATGCCGAGCTGCGTGACACAAAGGTCAACTGTCAGCTCCCTGCAAAACACGTCAGGAAATCAAAACGTTCACGAAATCTTTTCGTGTAAAGCCTATCGGAACGACCAGACTCGTTGAGCCGGCGAAAGGTCGGAAAAAGCACTCCGTCGAATTTGCTGTCGTCAAAAGCGATTTTACGCCTTTGATTGAGGCAAGAACGCCGGGTGCTCATCAAGCCTGCGAAAACAGCTGGTAAGAACAGCACAGAAAATGGTCACGCGATTGCAACCATCAACTACCCAGATTTATTTGACCTTCCGTCAGACGGTCGTCTCTGGGAAAGTGCATTTAGAGGAAGACAGCAGGATCTAACCATCAAGGAATCCCTAAAGCACTGAAACTGTAAGAAGAGCTGGATTCACTCAGTCATGTCAGAGAGCAAGGAATCGTGACATTGGGTCAGCAGTGTAGCCATCGCAGATTTTACTACATTGAAACAAGCTTTTAGAGGCCTTATGCCTGTCCAAGTGTTTTCCAGGAAGACATCTAGACGTTTTCAAGTCCACTTTGTGATGACTTAGTAAGAAAAGACAAAAAGCTGGGAGTCTCCAGCCAATTGGCAAAACGTTAGGGTTGGAAGGTTGCCAAAAGACTAGCAGGAAAATAGGAGACGTGTGCTCTTGACGTAGCCTGCAAAGCAGGCACCCCACCCGGGACAGGGGAGGGGGTGGGGACTCCTATATAAAAAAGATGGGGTTGCTAATCAGAAATTTCGAAAAGATACCAAGTTCCTGTTTTATGGGTGTGGCTTGAAATTGTTTTCTCCCCAAGAGGAACCAATTCTTGCATGACACATTATCTCCTGTCATATTTTTTCAGCTCAATACCTTAAAAGGTACCGCAAAATCTCCCGCTGTGGACCTTTCGAGGCTAAAAACCCCAAGAAGTACCAAAACCACGTTTTTAACCCATAAATAGAGGATATTACACGGTGGCGAGAAGATATGAATTTTATGTTCTCGTGGCAAGAACAATATCTCACGAGTGAGCGAAGCGAACGAGTGAGATACTGTTCTTGCCACGAGAACATAAAATTCATATCTTCGAGCCAACGTGTAATGTTCTTTTTATTATATGGAGAAACCAATTCAACAAAAGCAAAAGGCGGGAATCGTGACGTCATTGAACGATACGACACTCACAAAGGTGACATACGGAAAATACGCCACTCGGGTCCCGGATGAAGTGGCGTATGGAATCTACGAGTGGTTTAGTTCCCAGTAAAACACTCTTCTCCATATAATAAAAGGAACAACGAGCACCCCCGACAGTTTTATATCGGGCACCCCGGCCATCTCATGTAAATGGGGAAGAGGACGGGAAAAGGTTGTAGGAGAGGAAAAAGACTCCATTCCTTTACAGGCTACGCCTTACACAGTATTAAGGTTGAATGAGGAAAGAAAGTAAAGTTGATCAAATATTCTCATTATTCTATCTTTATTTCTACTTCATGCATGGCATCACATTGCAACTCCAAAGTGTCAAAGTTTGCATATCTGGCCATGAAACCTAACTTCTAATGGCTAGTCCATTTTCAAAGGGTGCTAGTGACCGAGCATTTACCACCTTCTAGCCCAGACATTAATGTATTAATGACAATGATGAATTTTTATTACATTAATACATTAAGGAATAACTACTTCATTGATACTGCATTACAGAAGCACAATTACAATATATATATACTTCTGTGCATAATAATACATGAACTTGGTTAAAAAAATAATTTAATATTCTGAGCAGCTACACTTACAAAGGCAATGCAGATTCATTTTGATGAATGTAATGTTAATGGTAAATAAATGTGGAGATTGGATAATTCTAATCATAGAATTTACTAATAAATAGGTTCAAGCCAGACACTAGTCACCTAAGCATGCTAGCAAGTCTGGAATGAACTGGGAACTACCTGATTCTGGGGGACTGGGCACTACCATTATAAGGTGTCTTGAGGTGACTGGACCCCATCTTAGCGTGCAAAGACATGTAAGGAAGACTGGGTAACTCACATATTCAACTGAAACCCCTAAAATATCCATTTTGAGTACAACTTTGTAAACCTGACCCCAACTCTGAAAAATAACAGCCAAATGAACAGAGCTTTCATTCAAGGCCAGGGGCACGTTTCTTGAAATCCCCAGAAATTTTTCGGGCCCAGAGAGCCGTAGCAAAATCTTGAACCTTACAATTACACTGAGCTGTTTTATTCACATATTCTTAATATGAACAGACATTCCCTTCACTACAAGAAGTTTCAGGTGTATATACTTCTATGTTTTTAGATACAGATGGACTAAAAATGGCTTTACAGGCCCGAAAAGCTTCCAGGGCTTTCAAGAAACAGGCCACAGGCACCAGGCAAATTGATCAGCTGTGTGGATGATTTTGCCCGCCTGGTTTGACCATCTAGTGAAAGGTTTTTCTTATAAAAAAGTTCATTTCAAAATGATTTTACCGCCTGTGAAAATCAGTTGATCTCCTGCTGAAAACATTTATGAAACCCCTGAATGGAATTTCATGATTCTCCAACTTTGCCATTTAAAAGACTTTCCCCCTCCCTACCCCCAAAAAGTCCTTTGCGCCTCCTTTCAGTATTCCCCCTGGGTTGTTTGACATACATGTAATATTATTACCCGTCCAGTAACTACTTCACTGAGATATGATAATTCATATGTGAGGCAATTCAATTCAATTCAATTCATGTGTGACAATTGTGTGAAATTTGTATTTGCTCAGGTAGACAAACAAATTTAGCCAATTTTTATGTGATAAATATAATTATTGCTGAAAAGCTGGCATGTTAGCTTTTATGTGACAAATAAAAGTTGTCACAGATGGAAAGTTGCTTGTGTGACATGACTCCTCACATAAAACATAGCAAATATGTTCGTAGGCCCCAATTTTTGGGGGGGTGTGACTTGGAGGCAAATGAGCAGCCCCGCCTTGTTTCTGCATATCTCAGCTGTCCAAAGCCATGACTGGTGCCCTAAACTTGAACTGTTGACAAATATTTGCCATACCATCTACACCATCAAATCAATTTGTCACATAAAAATTGCCCGCATAGACCTGGCTTTATGGACCTTTAACACTAAATATACACTCTCACAGGGCAAATTTGTCTCATGACCTTTCCTGCATTTAAGTTAAATAATATCAGAAGCAATCTCACAACCAAGTTTCTAAAATAATTTCAGAATGCATCTGCTGATAAATTAACACTAAATTATCTTCATTATTCTTTTTCATTTATCAAAGACACATGCTCCTCTTCCGAATCGACCCTTCTGAATGCCGCATTTGTCACCACAAACAAAACAATGCCAGCTAGAACAACGAGTAACAGGCCCAAAACATTCCCCAGTTGAGCTTGAGCTGGTAATGTTGAATAAGCGGGGCTGCAAATTAAAAAGATTTTATTTCAGTTACATGTAGAAAGAGATTTGCATACACATTTAGTATAATTTCCAGAGGTGAATATAATAATTGGACATTCTGACTGGTTGAAAAGCATGGCTTATAACTCTATATTCACTGTGCTAGGCGGAAAATATAACATTTCTGAGCTTGATTACTATGTAAGCTAAGCTTGCCCCTTTGCCATCTTGGCAGGTAAACATGGCAGACAGTTGCTGAATGGAATTCTCATTTATTTGAAAGACATCACTCCAAGTCCAGGATATTTGAAAGGATGGAGAATTTTCAAAATTACTGCTGTCACCCTTGGACCAAAAATTTTTTCCAAGAATTTGTACTCAAAGCATTTAAGAATCGTAACGCAGTGGTCACGTTGATCACCAGCAGGTCGGATTGATTGACCGAAATTTATTTTTCTTCAAACTAAAGCTACTCATTTTTAAATGATGATGACAACTGTGAATGAAGTCAACAACGATAAAACAAAGGTACCAGATGAATTTATTTTTTGTAGTGTTCCACCTGTTTGTTTTATTGCAAACTCAATGTGTAAATTGATTCACAATAATATTGATGTGCATGTAAGCTTTAATTATTGAACTATGGCTGCAAACAAACAATTTGCATCTGCATTTTTACGATCTAGTCCATTATTTTGTAGTTCTTCATATTCACCTCTGGAAATTATACTAAAACATTTGTCTCAGGCTCAGTGAACATTTGGTGAACATTCACCAATGTTCACTTCAACTTTGGCCGATGCCTTTAAGGTACAAATGATCTGATTAATCATTAAGCCAATCACTGTGGTCAAGCAAAATCAAAGCAAACGCAAACTACTTAATTCAACACTCACGTGAAATTTCTTCTATTAACAACTGGTATTACTTACGTTTTCATAAAGAAAAGTTTCTCAGTGATCCCCATGAGACAGGTGCCAATAGCCAACATGAAGATAAACACTCCAAAGAAAACATGAACTTTCAGATACACTGCACGGAGACCATCAGGTAACTTGGGAAACAGAAAGCTCACAAAACCAAACAAAAGCTGAAGACAAAAAGCAAAATTAACCCAGTCAAACCTGCTTCAATGCACCATATTTGTATTCTCAGCAAACTGGATGGGAACAAGCTTGCAACTGGGGCTAATGCACAGAATCTTTTCAAATGTAAATAACAAATTTATTTTTAATGAAATTTCCCTCCACGAGCCTCCAATGCTGCGAACACAAATATAGCCTATTTAGAGGAGTGTAGCTGAGAATAGAACTTCATCCATACAGAGCTGCTGTCCTCTTCATCTTTTCTATCTCTGGGATACAACACATTCACTTACTGTACAGTTACACTTAAAACCACATCATGTACATCAATTACATGTAAATGGAATGCTAGAGCTAAAAATGCAGGTAAAACTCAACCTCATGTCTGAATTTGGGCATGAAAAAGATGTAGTTGGGTTATCAATAGGTCAGGGTTAAAAGGGATAGTGTCCCAGCTGATACTGTAAATCACATTTTAAAAAGTATAGTTGGGAGCTGAAAAATACAATCTGACTTTCTTGGGGATGGAAAATTGACTTCTGAGAGGGGTGTGGGTGATATGGTACTGACACAAATATTTTTTTAAACCCTTTCATGCACTAGGAAATTTTTTTCTTGGGACATCCAATTGCGTCCAATTTCATTTCCGTGTAACATGATTTTTCCAGCTCACTGAACATGTGGAATGTTTTTTTTCAGCTGCATTTGTGTGCATGTGTTCATACTCCCTTATATGTGCAGCCCCACGAGTAGGGTTTGTCAGCCATTTTGGTCAATGATAAATAGGGCACTGATTTTGGCCATCTTGGTCAGAAATAGGGTATGGCTTTTGCACTCTGGTCTAGAATTGGGTATGTTGTTTAGAAGACGCTACTTTTTCATCATCATCATGGATAAGACCATCAACAAAAGCCCTTAATAAATTATTTTTAGAGGAACTGTGCCAGCCACAATGGCCATAAATAGGGTATCGAATTTTTGGTCAGGGCCGTACACTCCCACCAAATTTTTCTGGGAGTATCCACCCCCCCCCCCCCTTCCTGGGTTCTAGGCTTCCTCAATCTTACCAAATTGAATATGGCAGTTAGAACAACTCAATTCCAAGAACATTTGGTACTCGCTCGCCAAAAAACACACCTGAGGCTGTCATATTTTTAGCTCTGTTTGGGCCAAAAATGGTGTGGGAGGCACGGTGGCCTCAAGGATAGCATGTTCATCTCCAGATCGAGCAGTCTGGGTTCCAGCCCTGGCCAGGGACATTGTGTTGTGTTCTTGGGCAAGATGCTTTACTCTCACAGTACCTCTCTCCACCCAGGTGTATAAATGGGTATCGGCGAATTTAATGCTTGGGGTAGCCCTGCAATGGACCAGCATCGCATCCAGGAGGGGAGTAGAAATACTTGTGGTCGCTTCATGCTACAGAAACCGGCGATAAGCGCTGGCCTGATGGGCCACTTGGCTTGTATGCAGACTTTATTTCAGACCAAAAATGCATGAGAATCACTGTGATAGTATCACTTTAACAATGCTGACTTACCTGTAAGCCAAAGAGAATAACTGTAGTCAGACCGCACCAGCTATGCAGACTGTACAGGTTCGGAATGTTGTTGTGGTTATGGAAATCAAACACTGCCTTTAATCCCCAAACTGCGATTGCAAATGCCACTAGCTGAAGACCAAAGTGAACCAACTTGACGAGGAACTTGTTCTCATGTCGGAACACTCTGTACACAATCATAGCTAAAAAAGGAAAAGAGTTCACACTCTCAGTGTCTCTTATTACTGGTCACTGGTTGTGAGCTTGTATGGTAACTATTATTATTAAGAGTGCTTGACATAGTGACATCGTAGATCACCTCATCATTAGCCTGTATAAGTAACATGGAAGTGCAATAGCTAAAAAAAATTATCAGTCTCAGCAAGCTTTTCTGACCTGTGCACCTCCAAATAATCTCAGATCTTAGTGAAATTTCAGTCAATGAAAGACTCTCTTTCAGCCAGAAATAAGGCAGTAGCTGGCTCTTAGTTATATCCAGGGAGCAGGCATGTCCTTGGGCCACATACATGAGTGGTGAAGCCTGCAGTGGATTGATCAGGCGAGCAAAGGGACTAGGTGAGACGCAGAGAAGTGAACCCTCCCTAACAGGGCTGTCATTAAGTTTTGAGTCACCGGGAGCCTTGTTCTCCACACCCGTAGCAAACTTTTTACTTTGTGGGTGAATTCTATCAACAACAGGCAATTCCACCTGTAGCTTCAAGGGAAAATCTAGCATACTCAGCCCTTAATGACAGCCCTGTCTGATATTTGCTAATATTTCTTTTCCACCCCACAAACTGCAGGAATTGATAAGCAAATAACAGTCAATTTAGTTAGAAGCATCTATAATTGTGATTTTATAATTAGATTTTTGCTTCTGTAGCCTGTGCATGCACAATAGGAAATTGAGGGGCTAAGAGCAGAGGTTCTCTCTTGTCTCCTGCTATTGTAGGGTATGTGTTAAGAGACTGTGGCATGACATGAGTACTATACTCATATGATCAGCCAGTTGTATGAACAGGAGATTTTGCAGAGTGAAAACCAAACTGGACACTAAAAGTTTTATATTGGAGTTTTCAGCCCATGGCTGGCATTTATAGTCATCACAACTCAACAGAGACAAGAGCAAATTCACTTGTTCATATCAGTCTTGTGGCCTTACAAGTCATGCATGACCCAAATATGAGCTTGCTTATGTGACCCGAAGTTTTACTATCAAAAGTACTCAAAAGAACATTTTGGAATTTCTGAAGGCAAGGGGGCATAAAATATTCATGCTACCATTGCATTTGCTAGGGAGTTATACTAGGAAAATTGTTTCACTCGCCCATTAACATTGTTCAATGAGAATAAATTTGAATAAGCTAAATTCATTTATAAGTTATCTTAAATAAAATTAACCAAAAATATTCATTCCTTTACTAGGAAATAAATTCTCGCTGCACTTTTGTAAAGCTTCAAGTTTACAAAACAACCTTAAACACCAAGCCAGTATCAAAACAAGTTGAAATGAGAAAAAAATTGGAAAATGTCTGTGTTTTACTAAATTATAATTATCTAGCCGTGCCTTGTGTAAATTTAAATCAAAATCGAAAAGTTGGCGCCAAGTAACAAGAAAATTCAGGCGCCAAACTTTTCATGAACCGAAAATCAATTTGCGGAGTTATTTGGTTCAAGACAGAAAAATGAAACATTAAGCTTATGTAAGACTTTCAGTTAGCTTAGCTTAAGTTATGTCATAGTAAACAATAGTTCGATAGCAGTCAAAATTAGACCAGCAAGAAGTTCAGAACCGTTCCAAAATGACATACCTGTTTTCAGTTGATTCTAACGCCCGCGTACCTACGATTCATTAATTCATGATAAGCTCTTACTCGGTTCGGCTCAAGAAAAGTTCGACGTATTAAATGGGCAACACTAAAGCGTGAAGAAACAATTATCTTACCTTCGCTGTACAGAAATACCACACTGATCACCATACAGAGAGGATGGTAGTTAAACTCAAGTCCTGAGCCGTCCCAAGCGAATCCACCTAGATATTTTCCCATCCATATGCCCGTCAAGATCATCGCCAAAATACCCAGAATTTGAATGGCGCCCACAGAAACGATGAACGTGACCGGTGAACCTACGTCTCGATCTAAATGGTTTGCCATGGCCGAAAAGTTTGAGGCCAATAGCTTATCTGGATCGAAGAATTCACGTTTTTTTGGCTATCAAATTCAAGGGAGCTTCAATTCAGTAGACCTGAAAGAAGACAATCTGTTGCCGCAGCGCGGGAGTTATCGTTCGTTCCATCGTTGTTCTTCAAAATAAATATGCACCTGACTTGTTTCAGTCAAACTTATCCCTTATGGGGAGGGCTCGGTAACTGTTGCCATGGTCGGTCTTTGTTATTCCTATCTTGATAAAAGTTAGAACTTTACTTTTTTGGAATGAAGTAAATTCAAAATTTAAACTTTTTACCACTCTCCTTTCTACCAGGGCATATCTTTTTAAACAAATGTTCACACCTGTACAAGAAAACTAATTACCCACTCCCACTCAGGACGTAGTTTGCATACATCCCATCTCATTGGCAAATCCCCAGTGAATTACCCCGGAGTGTTTCCGATTGTCATTGGCCAATGAAAAATATCGTACAGCACCCCCGACAATCGTGTCGGATTTTTGTCGAGCCGACGTGTTAGAGGACATTCACTTTCGAAGTGCGCAATTTGCATCTACGATACGACGCTGGCTGTTGTTTAGATCCTTGAATGGTCTTCAATAATTGGCGTATATATAATAATTCCCCAAGCTGATCAACATGACTCCAGTTCTGATAATTGCGATCAGTCTTTTGGGAACAATAATGATGGCATCGCTTCTCGCCTTGTTGCTGCTCCTTTGCACCAAGCGGAGATGTCGGAAGGCGCAATTAGCCCGAACACAGTACCAGTAAGTTAAAATAATATGCAGCAATTTAAATTATACATACAGGCTTAATTGTTTATAAGTGCCCTATTCAAGGCATAGCGTGGTCAGCACCTAGCTACAAACTGCACAATATAACTCATAAAATTTAAATTGAAGTCCCTGAAAGTTTCTTACGACTTTGAGGAAGTAAAATCTCAATGAAATTTTAGAACGCTGAGCTATTGGGTTAACCGCGTAAAGTACAATTTTATAAGCGATTCACGGTCTCACTAGTTACATTTTTAGTAATTTTAATAAATATTTATTAAAGTTAATTTTATTTGCAAAGTTTCCTCGTGAATATCGTCCTCTGCTAGCTAACTATAAGACTCAATTACCTACAAAACTTTTGGGGACCTTGGGTCATACGAATTCACCCCTTCCATCAATAATTTCAAACAGTAACGCCTTCTTTAGGGACAAGAAAACTTAAAGAAGGTCTTTATTCACGAGTGATTTCACTGCATCGTGAGCTAAAATGTCAGGCGTCATTGAGAATGCTGACCAATGTTTTGTCTTGAAAAAAATTGTGAAAATGTGGGTCATATAAAGAAGACTTGTCACTCTTATTTCTTAGGAATTCCTTTATCTTCTGACATGTCATCAATGAAACCCGACCAACTGACAGTACTTAGTATTTTTCTAGGGGGGTTTTGGACACAAAATGGCAAAATGATGAAATGGCACCATGGGAAAGAGTCAGTGAGGAATACATGTGTCTGTTAATTAAGAAATAGAAAACTGTGTACTGTGTTTCTATTGAGTTCTAGTATAAATCTACTAATGTTCTATCATGAATGCCGTTCGCTGATTGGCTATGCTACTCTCTATCTAGTCTGTGATAGATAGTGAGTAGCATAGCAGTGTGCGCTTGTTAACAAAATAACGGCCGTTTCTTGGCATTTCCAAAGTGTCTTTGAAGAGGATTTAGATAAATTTTTGAACAACTAGTAGAATTTTATACTAAAACAATTAGATTATTCGCTCTTGATTCCTAAGCGTGATAGTTGACTCGGGCTGCGATAGAAATCTTGAGCTCATAATCTAATTGTTTAATAGAAACACGAGCGGAAGTTTGGAAGAAAGAGAACTAGTTTGAGTTCTCCCAGACTTTCATGAATGTTTCTATAAGTCAATAGAAACACGGAGAACATGTTTTCTATTTCTTTTAGAAAACAATGCAATGAAAAAAGTAAAACAACTTGTTAACTTTGATTTTCAAAATGTAAATTATCTTTGCTCACGCCATCATTACATCAACAGCTCGTGCTAGTTCTGTGTTTCTATTAAGTTATAGAAACACCATTTTTAACCAATCAGCACGCGTATTTTCTTAGGACTGTTTTCTAAACCCATATAATTGTTTAATATATACAGACCATACTGTATGTAGCTTCCTTGTTGGGGTTACTGTTTGAAATCACTGAAGGGGCTGTGACCTGATCAATGACCCAAAATCATCAGAATCCTGAACAGTCTCAGACCAAAATATGTCATTTTCCAAACCTTCTTCCAGGGGATTACACATTATTGCCAGTTATAGTCTTCCTTTTGTTTTATTGTGTGCAGGGAACAGGATGCAGAAATGGTCAAAGCAACATGGAATAAGTCCCATGGTGAACTGGGACTTGGTGGATACTCCCCTGAGGACGATCTGGTAATCAAACAGCGTTACAAACAATGTGACCAACATTGTAAACTGTAAACAGTGAACTGTTTTTTCTTTGATGTCATAGTATTCACAATGTTGCCCACTCATGGCATTTGGCGGAAAACAGTTTCATTGTAAGATGTCATGTGACCATGAACTAGCCAATGAATCGATGCGACATTTGATGTCATGTGACCATGAACTAGCCAATGAATGGGAAAAACACCAGCTATATAACAATGGTGATTGTAAATGGAGCCTGCATGCACATGTAAGGACTGTGTCGTGTGCAACACTCTAAATATTGATCTCTAAGATCACAACACTTCCAATAATAAATGATTGCTAGCCGTTATTTCAGTTAACATTTTGATTGGTAAATAATTTCTTCTAAGGGATAACGAGCCCCATTTTCCAGTTAGGGAAGGACATGATAATGATGACGATGCTGATGGTAACGGGCTGCTTGACAAGTTGTTGTATTGTTATAGTCACTTTCTTTTCATATTCTTTGTTAGCCTGAGATGTTTCTGGACCCAGACTGGAATGGTGATGCAGAGTAAGTAACTTCTTCCTTCGGCATGTATCTGTTGTCAGAGATTATCTTTTTAATGTGGATACTAAATGGTAGCTTGCATCTAGGAGTATTCAGACAGTTAGTCTATATTCATGTTATCAACAGGACAAGGGTAGTTCTGAAAATCACAGTGCTATTAGTTGAAGGGCATGGAATAAGGTCCTATGTGACTTTTGGAACACTTTGAGGTAACCAGCATTGAAATATGTCGCAGCAATTGTTTCAGTTAAGTTTACTTTTGTCTTCAGTATTGTCTAACAAGAACTGTCTAGTAATTATACTAATTAACTGGTACTGTTTAGACTTTAATTAAAACCAGAGCAAACTGTGAAAATTGTTGGTAGGAATTTCAATCCAGGCTGCCTCAAAATTTTTCAAAAGTCACTTTATTCCACGCACCCCTTTAGTTGGTGACTGACATGAGTGGAAGTCATCTTTCAATTCAGGTGGAAAGTTGTTTTTAACACTTATGTACACTGTAGAAACAAGTTCCCCTCAGGTGTTGAAATGTTGAAGTGTGTAACAATGTTGAAGTCAGTAACAATCAACAATATTGTACTACTACTGAAAACAATAATTATTGTCACTAATTTTATGGCTGGAGGTCACAGATTTTTTCAGCTGAGATTTGAACAAACTTCTAGAAATCTTTAAATTAATTTACACCAGTCCAGAGTTTTCCTAGGAAAACTTGGAGATTTCCAGCCTTTGATGGGAGTTCATGAGAAAACTGAAAAACAGAGAGTCTGCAGGCAGAACGTTACAGGATTTGTAGGTTGCAAAAATGTGTTTATTACCCATTTTTGTAACTAAAGATAAAAATACTTGTAACTATGCTGGTGTAAATGACATATGGGTTATTGGCCAAGCGTGAGGTCAGGATGGCTGGATATATTGGCCAAGTTCTTTTTTTTTTTTTTTTTGCGTGTTTATGGACTGAGACGGAGTAGAGGTCCGTAAACTCACAAAAAAATGGAACAAGGCCAGTATCCAGCCATCTTGACTTGACTAGCGTGGTCAATAAAGGGTTTGTTATATGGCTTTCAGGAAATTTTTTTACGGGACACTTAAAGTAGTCCCAAGTAGCAGGGGTTTCAATAACATTAGTTATAAGTGACCACTGAAGGTGTAATAGGCGGCTGTGACCACTAAAGGGGCCGTAAGGCCCCTTTCCCCTAGGGGGGTCTGGGGGCATGCCCCCCCCCCCCCCCAGAAAAATTTGGAATCTAGAAGCTCAGAAATGCGATATTAATATCATTTTTATTTTCAGTAATGAAATCCAAACAGACGGTGGTAAGAGGTCCTACAGGTGGCAATAGACTGCTGGTAACCGGCTTTTATTGAAACCCCTGCCAAGTAGGCAAGATAGCTCCATCTTGCCTGCTCGGGTAGCCAATCACAGCGCAGAATTTGGTTAATCTTGCCCACTCACAGCGCTAGCCACATGATAATGATTATAGATGAAGGCTAGCACTTTGGACCTTGAATCACCCCAGGGTAATAACACGTAGTTAATTCTCTCACATACATACAGAAACGTGATATCAGACTGTATCGAGTTGTTAAAGTCCTGTCATCTACTTACGGAACAACTTGTTGCTTATACTATGGAAAGCAGTGGTATGATCAAATCACCAACGGAAGTCGATAACATTGTGGCTGCGGCCAAGAATATTAGGCCAAGGTAATATCTGGATATTTATGTTATTTTTAAGATAATGTTTTGTTATTGATTTTACATGTAAATATGTGTCAATATATATTTAACAAAAATAGTCCTCAGAACATTTATGTTTCACTACATATTATGTTTATTGTAGTGTGATAGAAATAATTAAATGCTATACATGTGCATGTACCAAAGACTAAATGTAGTTACTTTCATAAATATTTGCAATGTTATCCCTAGGCATGTTCTGCACAGTGGTCTGGGTGCACCTATGGGAAAATATGAAGTAATTAAATAATCTTCAGATATCTTTGGAGATCACTGCAACCACAGGATTTAAATCATGGCAACTAGTTGACTGAAAAAAAAAATTGGCAGGTAAACTTACTATTTTTCCTCAGGGTTGATGAGCTAGTCAAAGCAATGTACACACCTTCAGACTCAAAGCAAATTGAGGAAAAGTAAGTAATCTGCAAGATGTCACTGTCTAACTTAATTTTTGGTTTGACATCTCAGTCACAACAGAGAGAGTATTGTAGGTCACAGATGGCATTGAAAGACCTTTAAATCATTGTGTAATATTTCTTCCCTTAAGATAGTTTTAAGTCTTTGTCAGTCCAGTAGGTATGTTTTAATAATGCAAATAGGTTAGATATTTTGGCCCCGTCTACACTAAGCTAAATAATTTCATTTCATATACACATAACTGTTTTTGTTGGTTTTAAGTCTCATTATATGTCTTTCTGGAAAAACATCTCCAGGGCTCAATGCTAGACATTTTTTCTGAAGGTTCATTTAGAAATTGTACTTTATTGATGTACCATGAATAATTTTCTCAATGCAAACTTAAAGCAAATCATTTCTTAGTACTAAGATGAATTTTAACTTTCTTAGGTTGGATCTGAAAAGCACTATGAATAATTTTCTCAACGCAAACTTAACGCAAATCATTTCTTACTACTAAGAAGAATTTTAACTTTCTTAGGTTGGATCTGAAAAGCACTTTTTGATCAAACTGAACTCTGGGTGGATTAAATCATTGATAATATTAATTTTGTATCTTACAGGTCAACAGCACTGTACAAATCAGTCTGCAAGTTACTTCAGGTATACTATGAAACATTACTTTTACAGTCCTCTTGATAAAGGTGTATGCTTCATCTGTGAACAATTTAAAGAAAATATGGGAATAAAAAAATTGAGAGACTTAATGAGGCCTGTGATCACTTAAAACAGGTAACTTGTGTACTTTATATGAGATCCTCTAAGTCCAGGTTTTATTGTAACATAGGTGCAGAATGGGTGCAAAGAACTTTAGTGCATAAATAAGAGTGCAGCAGGTTAAAGCTATAATACCATTTGGCACCAAATTTTCATGATGATCCACCCAAAAAAAGTTCTCGCAAAAATAATTCCCTCAAAAATATTCTCCGCAAAAATTTACTCCACTGGCAGAATTATACATACAAACATCACAAGTAGATTCTTGTTGCTGCCATATATTTAAAATAATATCTCTTTTGTTCAGAAACAAAACCATGAAATGAGAAACATAACTTTCAGAATAAAAAAAAAACTTAAGGTTTACAGGAAAGGATCGAAGAAACCAGTGTTTAACAACCACAAAAATTGGTTCACCAAAATACAAAAAATCGCCAATTTGCAAAAATAAACTCCTGCAATAATTTAGTGATACATGGTATATCCCTATCTACACATATTACATATATGTAAATCCCGTTATATAACTTCCCTTAACTTAAAATTGTTCTGTCCCCATCACAGGTTGTTCAAGGTGCCTCCAACAAGCCAGACACCCTTGACTGGGCAAACAAAATCATTCTTGCGATAGAGAAGCACATGGAGGCCATGCAGTCAGGATGTCAGTCAATATGTTCCTCTTGCTCGTCCATACAGAGTTCAGCCAGTTCAGTGTCCTGTCTCTGCCGACAGCCAGTGGTAGTGGTCACAAACCAGGCTTACTGCTATTCACTCAACACTCCTGTACGCTGACTCTTCAACTTATACTCACGCTGCAGTTAAATGTTCAAACCACTGGATTGGTTTTGTGCTAGCCTAGAATGGCCATTATTTGAGATTCCCCTGCAGACAAAATCTAACTTAAAGTTATTCAAACTTTGACTGCCCTGTCTAGTCTGAAAATCTCTAAAAATAAAAAAATATATGTATATATATACAACCTTTTTTACCCTCGGCAGTGTTTATAGCACAAAGGCTAGTGGGGCCAAGCAAACAACTGAAACAAGTGATTCGAAATGAACAATTAGCATTATTAAGAATCCCAACTGGCCAGAGGCAAACCTGTGGCTATTTACAAGCGGGGCCGAGGATTTGAACTTAGGGCTATCGTGAAACAAATCCAGGAAGTGGTGAGAGTGGGACTTGTACCCAGAACCGCTGGATTGTAAGTTCGATTTGCTCACCACTTGGCCACGCTGCCTCCTTTTACTCTCAGTCTGCTCTCTTGCACACTCAGTCTGCTGTGTGTTCAAATTGAGTTTGCACTAGCTTCGTACAGAGACCTTACTGTACTGGCTTGTTCTTCCTTCATGAGGTATGCGTGAAGCATGACTGAAAAAGAATGCCGATGTCTTTAGAAATGGAAGTCTTCTCAAAATTTACAATTTGAAGTTATTTGGAAGGGTTTTGTGGATACCAGCCAAAGTTTTGATCAGGATATGAATTAGACTAAGAGTGAAATAAACTTTGAAGTATTAGTAATCGTATGAATGCGAGACTGTGCAATTAAGGACTTACCCTACCAGTGATATTTGAAAATTCTCTCAAAATTGCACAAGCCTTTAGGAGAGTGCAATTTGAAAGAGTTTTCAAATATCGTGAGTAGTGTAAATTCTTAATTACTGTCTTGAGCTTTCATACAATTAGTCATTTATTATATGACTGACAAATTATGAAAGCATGCATGTTAATTTACACTGCAGTGCAATTGAAAATTAATTATAAATTAGCCTGGCCTATGCTAATCACAACAAAGTAATTTTCTCAGTCATATAATAAATTAAGTAATTTGCATAACACAAATTATGCTTTTGAAAGTGCGATGTGATCCGATATATTCAGAGTGACCATTAATGGCTATGTACCATTATGGAAAACTATATTTAGGAAGAAAGTATATAATTTCGGATTTCTATTAGTCTTGTATCAAAATAATTTTAGGTTTTAAATAATTATAAATGATACACAAAATTTTGTAAATATAGATACGTGAAACTAACATTCTCTATTCCTTTTGCATCATATTAAATTAAGATTTTAAATAATTAGAAGCAGTATTTTTGCCACAAATGTGTACAGAAAATGAATTTAACTTTAACTAATTTAAGATTTAATTTTCAATAAGGCCCAAAAAATTATAAATAGAAAATGAGTGGATTTTTTTGAATGAAAGGTTTATATCTGCTTTGGACCGGTTGTCATTGCTACTTACAAGGAGAAAGATAGCATGTATGTTTCAGGCCAGGGATAAGACAGGGAATCATTGTCTTGTGAGGAAAATGTCATGTCAGGGGATTTTATTTAAAGTCATTCCACTTTCCTGTTCACATGACTGTACAGGCCATCACTGACTGTGCTGGGTTACTGGGAAATTTCCCTTTCAATGCCGAGGATGGGGTAGGGCATAAGACAGGGGTGATCGTCACGCAATATTTGTGAATTCGAGCCATTGTTTGTATAAATCACATGTGGGTGACAACCTCCCCCTGCCGGGAAAAAAAAAAAAAAGAATTGTTAAAAAAAAATCATAAGGCTGGGAGTTTGTTTTTCACGGGATCCGTGATGAGCGCGAATTCGTTGCGTGACGGGAGGCGATGAACAGCGCCACATGGCACAGTGCCCGTCGACTAAACCGCCATTTTGAATAAGTTGTTGAAGAAAAGGACGTTTTGTTTTTTCAAAAATGCTCCCCTCGCATTTTTCTGTCGCCGATTTCGGTGTCTTTGCCGTTGCTTTGGTTCTTGGATTGATCGTTGTCCTTCTATTCATGTTTGACTTCGTAAGTACTAGTAATGTTTTTCAAACGCACATGATCCGTTTAATTTGTTGTGGCTGCAGATAATTTAGGGAGATCGATTAGCGTCATAAGCAGAGAGATCACCCGGAGAGATCAGCGTCGAGTTGGGATTTTTGGGGTTAATGAACGTCTCAGTATTTAAGGGTTAGCTTAGTTTCTCAGGGTTTAGAGCTTAGGGGTTGGGGTTAACCTTAAGAATTGCTCGTCGCGTCTGCTACCGTGATGGTTGGTGGTTGGTGGTTATCCATGGCCAGTCGTTTAACTCCCAAAGTCGATTGACCTCCAACCGTTTAGCTCCCAACCAGAGGTCGGTCGATCTCGTTCGTGGAGCGTGAATAGGGCTAATCGACTTCTGGTTGGGGGCTAATCGACTTGAAGGCTAAACGACTTACTTACCCTTGTATCGGGTGCTTACCACTGAAGCTTGCATTGTTACGTTGTACGTGTACAAGAAGTACGTTCCGAGAAATTGTGCAAGTCGGCTAGATGAACGATGTAGCCACGGTCCTGCGCTATGAAAAACAAAATAGCCATTAACTTCTGGGGTTTTTTACCTGTAGCATTTGTTGTTTTTTTTTAATTACGACAATAACAAATTATTTTACTGCAATTGCTACTAATCTCGCAATCTGATTGGCTAATTCGCCGTTGTCAATAAGAGTCCAGACAACGCTGCTCGCGTCAGTGTGTCACGCAATGCCTTTTTCAGCTCACGCTCTAAAGCAAACATTTTCTTTGAAGTTGATATTGTGGTAAAAAACAAATCAAATGTGGTTTAGTGTGGTCTGTACTCTTGTCGACGACAATACGCGTCATCACAGTGGTCAAAATGTTGTGGACTCACAAGGCACAGCTGAGTGAGTCCACAACAAATTCTGACCACTGTGATGACGCATATCATTGTCGATAAGGGTACAGACCACACTTAAAACCACATTCAATTTGTTAATTAGCCTATGTAAGGGAATACCCCCCTCCCCCACGCGATCACACAGCACTCAAAATGGATGCTGGATAAAATATCCAATAGTGCAAAGTTGCAGCTAATTAGTTCTACAGCCCACAACTGGCAACAAATTCTGTAGAATATGTCATTTTGAAAACTTTCTCTCTTTAATTTTGAAAGTATCCTCTGCAAATGCATCAAGTAACAATTTTTCTCTCATCGAGGTCCCCACCCCTCCCCTCTATGTACTCTGCATATAGGCACGCAGGCATAAAATTTACTAGACTAATATATTATAGATTTAGCCAAACCTAAAAGCGGAGCTTCTGGGCCAGGTTTTTTTAAGCCTGATCAAGCTAACCCAGGATAAGCAAGGATTTTGATTTGAGGTTTGTAACTTTGTGGTGAGGTTTTCTGTTTATATTGTTTGGCTTTCTGTTTTGAGTTTCAACGATCTCAAACTACACAAAACAAAAGCAGTGAAAAACATTTGTACACCTTCTGAACAACCCGGCCCAGATTAACAAGTTATCCTGACTTGAGCCTGCGATCCAGTTGAAAACCATTACTTGGTCAGCGGTCAACATGTCACACTGATGAGCTCTAAACCCTAGCCCGCAATATGGTCATGTGATGCTGGTCAGGGGATACATGTACCTTGTTTTGACAGGTGTCAATTGATCATAACATGGATGTCCAATATCAACTATGTATGCTGTAAACCAAGGCTGCATGCCTCAGTTGACCTATTAACTGGAGTATGGCCACCATGTTGTGCAACGTTGTCGTCGTTGGGTGCACGTGCCTGCGATCCATGCCGCTAGCCATGTTGACCACAAAAAAAGAGTTGCATGGTTTTCTATTTCTAATTGCATGCATGTGGTTCTGTTCCTATAGTTGTAGGGCTCTGCTTGGTGGCCTTTTGGGCTGCCAGCACTTCATTATGAAGAACAAATAGCCTTTTTTGCAGTTAGAATTTCTCATTTGCTTTTACAAATTTAATCCAACCTGTATGCAAGGGCAGAAACTACATAATTGCCCAAAATTTCCTCATGTACCTGCATTTAGTTATTAAATATAAATGAAAATAGTTAACCCTGAAAGTTGTATTTGTATAATTTTTTTTTACTAAAATGCTGCATTCCTTTCTCTTTCAGAGGGGCTCATCCAAGGGTCCACAGATACCTGGAGTTGCACCTTCAGATCCAGTGTGGGTACAATGTATATAATTTAAGTAAACTGTTTGATTTTTATCTACCCGGCCAAATTTTATTAAAAGCTAGTGTGACTGGAACTTGTTATTTCATGAAAGGTGCTTTTTATGGCCCAGTACATTATATAATTCTATGGTTTCACATCCAATTTCGTTCCTGAGATGGTCTGCAGGTCCTTAATTCTGAGCAGTGATATCAAAGTAAGAAAAAAAAAAATACTAACAAATATGCGATTGGAACTAATTTGTCTAAAATTTCTTTTTGTTCCTTTGGCACTTTTTTCCTCTAAAATTTAATTTAATCTGCAAAAATTACTTATTAATTGTTTCTTTTGTTTGGCAAATAATTATTAGAAGATAAATAAATAAATATATGAATAAATCAATAAATCAATAAATAAATAAACAAACAAATAAATTAATGTGTTGTTCCAGAAAATATCCATACCCCTCCCACGGAAGGCTTTTTGGTTAGAACCCTCCCACTCCGCCCAAAAATTTTCACTTTTGAAGCCCCCCCTCCCCTTCAGAATTTCCAATAGCCTTCCTTGGGGTGGGTATGGATATTTTCTGAAACTGCACAATTAATTAATAACGTGGTGTTCTCTTTTTTAGGAGTGGGAACTTAGGGGACATGGCTAAGGCTGGGAGTGTTCATGAGTACTTGATAGAGTTACATGAGAAGTATGGCAACATAGCTGGATTCTGGTGGGGAAAAGAGTACGCTGTCAGTCTGTCGTCAGTTGAATATTGGAAAGAAATACAACAACTCTTTGACAAGCCATGTAAGCTGATGTTCAGTTACATTTACGTTACTAAATAGTTATAAGTGCAAATAATAGCTCACACATAGCCAATGGATGAATGGACATTGATTTACTGTTCCTCTAGATCTGGCATGATCAGATGGTCAGATAAAACAATGTTTTGCTTTACCTTTGAAAGGTATTTTTATTATGATTTGTGCCATTTCCTTCAGATGAACAATTTAAGTTCTTTGAGCCTCTGTTTGGAATAAAGAGTCTGACATATAAGAATGGACCAGAGGCACGCAAGAAAAGGCAACTGGTTGACCGGAGTTTTAGCCATGAAGCAGTGACACACTATTATGATCACTTTACTAAGGTATTTGTTACTCTTGCCATGTTCTGTTCTGTTCTTATTTTATGGTAAACCATGATACTATCAGGCTGGCAGGCACTTCTGTAGCATGAAAGAATCAGAGTTGGTTATTACTCTGTTTTAGAAAGGAGTCAAGTCCATCATAGTATTGTCTTGCACTTCCAGCATTTAATTGACACCAGTACCCAGTGATACACCTGGTTCTGGTTGTTTGAAGGGTGGAGATCACTTTCCATTGCCAGGATAACTGTTGTCAAAATGGACAATGTTGCCAAAAAGGATAATAAATGTTATCCACTCTTTAGAGTTCACTATGTTCAAACTTTTGACAAAAAGCTTCAAGTAACTATATTGAAGTGGTAAGTAAGTAAGTAAGTAGAAGTAATGGAAACACATACAACCAATCTCTGACAAGCCAGGTAAGATGTTCAGTTACTACACTGTAGATTACGTATTTATAAGTGAAAGCCTCTGGTGAAAGACGTGGTTAGCAGTAATCTCCAATGAATTGGCATGCAAACAGGACTGATTAATAATAGTCATATCAATTTTATTAATTGCTTCATGCTACAAAAACTGAATCAATTGAAGCACTGGCGAGATCGAACCCCTGAGCTCGCACAAGCTCTTGCTAATCTTTTATCTCACATCTGTTGCCCATTGCTCACAGTCTTTAGTTAGTAAAAGCCTTTTGCATTAATTAAATTATTTTTAGATCGCAAAAGAGACAGCGGAGAAGTTTGCTACATACTCTCAGACTCAGGAACATATTTTGTTAGGGAAATCCATGCTAGCCATGACAATCAAAGCCATATCTGTGGCAGGAATGGGTCGCTTCTTTATGGACAAGAAGGAAATTGACAAAATGGCAATAGCATATGAAGATGTAAGTAAGAGTTTTGCAGTATTTACTTTAGGCTCAATTTCCAGCCAAACTTCCAAAATGGCTGGAAATCGAGCCTACATTCCCCCTTTATGCGTAGAAAATGTAACACTCAGGCTTCAGTTTCAGTAGATATTTACTTGTTGATCACTAAATATTTGACGTCCATTTTGTAACCAACAGACACTTTTTTATGTGACTGAAGTTCTATTATCAGCATCTTAACTGCTGCCCTTTAAATGACTTCCTTTCATCAATATTGCTGAAAAAACATTATGTTTAGGCTTCAAGTCACCTGTGAAATTTTTAGTATACAGCTAGTAAATAACCTGCTTTCATGCTATTGATTCAGTTACAGCCTAGGTGGCCCTTTAAATGTTCTTTTACATTGTGTGCCTATGAGACTGCATGTGCTGGCTTGCATTATAGGTCTGAAACCCTGATATTTGCAGTGGCAGATCCAGACCTTGAGCCAAAGGGGGGGCCGGGGGGGGGGGGGGGTTGCTTGCCCTGCCGGCTTTTCTTCTGTGATTTTTTTTACCCAAAATAAGGGGGGATGGGCCTCCCAAGCCCTTCCCTTAGATCCACCACTACTTTGTAAAACATACCACAGCAGCAAAGCTCTCTGTACATCTGTATGCAGTGTTGTGTGCCCAGAACAAGATCAGCTTGCTTGCACTTGTTTATTACTTCATGAAGCATAAACAGAGACCATTTAGAGCTCCATGTAATGCACTGTCTGAGAAAAAAATAATAATCAGTGCTTTTATGATTGTACAAGTCCACAATACAATCCCATTCTATCAAATTGAATTTAGTGTTGGAATGAGATGGAGGCTCGGCTTGCTGGTCCTTGTCCTGCACCTGACAGTGAGAGGGAGAAAAAATTTCAGAAAGGTAATAAATCAGTAGTTTGTATATGCTGCTGTATAAAGTCTGCATAAGTGGTCCATCAGGCTAGCGTTTATCTGTGGTTTTGGTAGCATGAAGCAACTAGGAGTATTTCTACTCCCCTTGGATGAGATGCTAGTCTACGGCAGGGTTACCTCAGTATAAAATTTGCCAGTACCAAATTTATACACCTGGGTGGAGAGAGGCACTGTGACAGGAAAATGTCTTGCCCAAGAACACAACACAATTATATCCCGGTAGCCAGGGCTCGAACCAGTGGACTGCTAAATCCAGGGACAAGCACACTAACCATGAGGCTTAAACCGCATCTCTTAGTTGAGTAAGATCTGGTTGTAAAATGAGTCCTATTTTAAGTTGGACATGAGATATATGTATTTGTCTATCACAGTGCCATCTCCACTCTGTGCTGGTGAACTGTTAACAAAAACTATCATAAGTTCAAATCTAGGGGCAGTGTTAATGCTGTGATGACCCAGCATCCCTTCCAAAGGGAGTGGCAGTTTTCCTAGTCACTTCATGCAACAGAGACAGGGATAAACGCCTTCAGTGTAACTCGCATGATCATGCTTACTTACCATGACAACAGAAAATGAAAACTAAAATATACGAGAACCCTTCTAATTAAGTGTGTTTCAAAACCATAGAAGAGTGTTGAACTCATAGCTAGCTAGAAAGTAAGGACATTCAGGAGGGTGTTTTTGATCTTCAAAACTTAATTTAAGAACTACACTTTTGTAGTATTTAGACTATCATCTGCCTTAAAGTTTGGCCCATATTTTTTACATGGAACTCAAATTGGTGTTATATAATGCTAAGTAATTAACGATATACTGTACCCACTCAGGTTCTGTTTGTTTCTGCTTTTACAAATTTAAAGCTAACTGTATTATTTCCAACTTCATTCTTTTTCTCATCTGCAGCAAAAACTTACATGAAAGATACAGTCAAGAACCTGCTGAATAAGAGAAAGCAAGAAAAGAATAAAGAGGAAATGCTGTTCATTGATTCCATTTTGGATTGTGATCTTATGGATGAAGAAGAGGTAGCTTGACGGAGTTAAATTTTCTGTTCCAAGTGTATTTTGTTAATGAATATGTCTTCCTTTGTCTCAGATAGAAAGAAAGTAAATTTAACCTAGTTAACTTTATAAATTGTGTGGTGTGGTGTGATGTCACTCACAAGTGTTTTGTCTCTCTGTTGGAGCCGCATATGCTTGGGGCGAGCCCATGAGGAAAATTCCAACTTGACTACCACCCTGTTTAAGAGGCCCCGTTGCTAAAACATAAAACTTGCGCACAAAATTCTGACAGCTATGTAGCAGGTTAATTAAACTTCTATTACAGTTGTAATTATGGGTTACCAGTTGTTCTATAACCACATTCAATTTTTCTAAGAGCATGTTTTAGCTTACTCATCAAGTGAGCACTAGGTACATCTTTTTTCTTGTTCTTTGTAGATGAGCGATAATGTGATAACATTCCTAGTTGGAGGCTTCCACACCACAGGGTTCAGTACGTACTGTTTAAACAATAAAATAGTATCAAAAGTACCCTAATAAGGTGTATTAGAGAGTCAATTGCCACAAAGGCACCTTGAAAAAGTGCAGTGTTTAATTCTAAAATAGTATCAAAAATGCCTCACATATATGAGGTGTATTAGAGACAAATTTGGGACAAAGAGGCAGCTTGAAAAAGTGCAGTGCATATTGTGTATTGTGCGTTTTGCTGCTCTGTCTTGAGGCTAAACTTATCTGTTAGATTAGATCTGTTTAGCAGCTTAACATCCACTGGAACATGGAAAACATGGAAAATTTCCTGTTGTTTTTCATGTTCTCGAGAAGATGCAGAATTAGGCGATTTCAACAAGTATATGTCTTGAAAAGGTGACTATAATGCACACACAAAATCATTAATTAAAAGCAATACCCCACCCTTTCTGTAAACAAGTGCAGAAAGCATTTTTAATGTGACTGTATCATGACATTACCTTTTAATGATCTTTGTATTTCATTTTATCAGTGATGACCTGGTGTTTGTACTATCTGACAAAACATCCTGAGGTTGAAGAAAAAGTTTTTGCCGAACTAGACAAAGTTTTGGGAGATGAAGACATCAAACCACAAGTAGCCTCGGAACTGAAGTGAGTGCACTTTACAAAACCTAATTTCCTACTGGAGGCGGTGTGGCTGAGTAGTTTAGGGCACTGGATTTGAAATCTGGTGATCATGAGTTCAAATCCTCCCTGCTGCCAGGGTTTGTGTTTGGTGATCCCAAATTGAACTCTTCCGTGTCTTGTTAATACCGTAGCCTGGACTTACCAGCCTTAATCAATTGGCATTTTTAACAAGTTTTTCAACTCAGTTTACAATATTTGTTTCTACATTTACAAGTGTCCCCAGCTGGCACAGCAGGGCTAAATACCATGGGACTTAAATAGAGTGATCTATCTACTGACCCACAGGGACTTCCATTTGAAAAGGCCGGGAATGCTTGTCTTTCTGCTTAAGGATGTAAAGCAAGGATTTTGGTCTCACTTAAAATCTTCAGGACATACTACGCTCTTTATAGCTGGCAAAGTATATTTTTGGGTGCACTCAGAGAAATTTAAATGAAAAAACAGTTTCACTTCTGTTTTTAGACTGGATTTTTGCCGCTCTCTGGAGTTTAGTCAACTAACACAAGTTCCTTTCTCAAACAGCAGCTGGCAATCACTAGCCTAGTTGGTTCTAAGTAGTATCTTTTACTGAGGGGTCAAATAAAACTCAAGACATGCCCAGAATGGTCTCCTTTAGGGACTTAAATAAAAAAATTTATGTCAAGCATCCCTGACCTTTTCATATGGGAGTCCCTGGTTCTGTTGAACTGTTCACAATGCGGCATGGTTTCCATTCATTTAGGTACACTCGTCAGGTGCTTGATGAGACCATGCGTGCCTCGGTACTGGCTCCTTGGGGTGCACGAATCCATGAGTTTGATCTCCAAGTTGGGGAGTTTGTCATTCCTAAAGAGGTAATCATATGACATAATGAAATAAACATGTGTTTTACTCCATGCTTAATTCATCCAATGAGAGAGAGATTTCTATAAATCTACCAAAAAAGCCGTACATTTACATGGATCTTTGCTGTGATTGGTTGCTGCCAGGCAACAATTTTTCATGTATAAGCTAAACAACCAATCAGAGCAGAACTGAGTAATGTCATTGTAAGGAAATAAAAGTAACTGCCACTCCATGCTGCCGAAAAAAAAATGTTACCCTTTACTAAATATATTGAAAATATTTTCAGCTGGAACATCTCAATTTTTGCATGCCCAAAATGTGTTAATGCCCTCTCCCCAAACTATAAACGATAATTGAATTCAGTGTTTTTTATGATATCTACAATAGCATCTGTGGAAAGACTACAGCCTTTCCTTCACTTTTGATTTTTTTTTTTTTCACTTTTGATGCCAATTTCGTTTTATTTTATTTTTCAGACACCAATACTTCTGCCATTTGGCATTGTCCTGCAGGATCCAAATTTGTGGCCAGAACCTAACAGGTAAAGTAAAGGCCACTGAACTCTGAAAACAAGCTTGGGGAAATTCAAATAAGCTTTCTGTCTCATCCAGACAGCACTTTTCACATTTTTTGGTCAAATTCCTGTTTTAGGTTTGATCCTGATCGTTTCAACCCTGAGAACATCAAACAGCTTCCAAGCCTTGCTTACCAGCCATTTGGCTTTGCTGGGAAACGAAAGTGTCCTGCATGGCGATTCTCAATTGCTGAGGGACTGGTGTTTTTGTCCGTTCTCATTAGACGATTTAAGTTTCATCTTGTAGAAGGACAGGAAGTGAAAC
Organism: Orbicella faveolata; assembly: GCF_042242905.1. NCBI lineage: Eukaryota > Metazoa > Cnidaria > Anthozoa > Scleractinia > Merulinidae > Orbicella > Orbicella faveolata. The sequence goes on along the minus strand of NW_028301540.1, from coordinate 5,563,497 downwards.
CTGTCCATCAGCTGGTGACGTCACCAGCAGAGGAGATCTGGGTCACAGTGACTGAGAGATAAGCACGAAAAGAACTGAACCAGTCAAACATTGTTCCTTTATGTTAAGCCTTGACTGCAGTGAACAGCAGCTTTGACTGTAATGACTAATTTCTTTGTACCGCAAATCCTTGTGTTAGGAAGGGGAGGCTTAACTGGCTTAACAGAGTAAGGGGGACTTATTTAATTTATCTTCATTGGCACAGTAAGAATACAATAAGGTAATACAGTTTGTTGCTAAGAAATAGAGAGAAGGGATGAGGGCTTTAAGAAGAGGGAGTTTAATAAATTTGCTTTAGAAATGAGGGCTATTAGAGAGGGGGACTTACCTTAGTAGAGAGGACAACTTTTTTGAGAGAGAGATTATTGGAGTGGAGGACATATTGTGAAGGGGCTTACTACCGTAGGTATTACAGAAGCAGGCTTAATATATAGATTTAGGCCAGCCTAAAAGCATAGCTCCTGGGCTGGGTTGTTCAAAGCCCGATTAAGCTAATCCAGGAAAAGGTAGAATTTTGAGGTTTTCTGTATATTGTTTGGCCTTCTGTTTTGAGTTTTAATAATTATCATATACACAAAACAAAGCAGCAAAAAACATTTGTATAGGAGAAAAAGTTATAATTTGGTTAACTTTTAATCCTGGGTTTGAACAGGCTTCCAAACAATCCTGCCCTGTTTTCAACAAGTTAACCTGACATGAACCCGCGATTCAATCGAAAACCAGCAGTTGGTCAGTCACACGTGACCTTGATGAGCTGTAAACTTGAGCCTGTGATATGGTCACGTGATACTGGTCAGCAGATACCTTGTTTTGACAGGTGTAAATTGATCATAACATGTTTGTCCAATATCAAAGAAGTACATGGTAAACCAAGGCTGCATATCTCTGTCAACCTATTATTTGGAGTATGGCCGCCATGTTGCGCGACTCCGTCGTCGCCGTCATCGTGCTCACGCGCCCATGAGCAATACCGCTAGCCATGATAATCATAAGAAAATCAACTCATTGGTTTCCTTTTCTTCCCTATATGAGTATGGGGCTCCGCTTGAGCTCCGCTATTAAGAAGGGACTTAATAGAGAGGATATTTTCTTGGGAAGGGTTTTCTAGGGAACGGGTTTATTTGAGAGGGGGCTTATAAGAGAAGGGGCTTATTTGAGAGGAGACTATTTTGAGAGGGACTTACTCACAGGGGCTTACTAGAGAGAGGGAGTTTATTTGAGAGGGGGGTTTATTTGAGAGTGGGCTCATTAGAGAAGGAGATTAAGGGGGCTTGCATTAGAGAGGACAAGATAGAGGATTTATGGTAATTTTCACACAACATCCTAAAACAGGTTGGAGATAAATGTTGTAGGTGATATCAGCCTTTCTTTTTCAATTCTTACATAAAAACATACGTAATATTTAAATATTAGTATACTTATAAGAAATCAACAGATGGCTAACGAATCAGTGAATTAGTAAATAACACAATGCTTGAAATAAGCAAATAAATTATTTTGATAAGCGTTTAGAGTATAATAAATAGACTATTAATAAATAAACGAGTTTAAATCAAACTCTTCAATTTTCAGTGTTTTCTTTGTTTTCTGTTAGTTTCTCGTAATTGCTCGAAAGATTGATAAAGTAAGAAACAGCCTTCTATTTCTATTTATTTATTTTTCCGTGACATGTTATGTGGAGCCACCCACCACCTCCAGCCCTTATAATACATGGGTTAGTGGCATCAGACAAGACTGGGAACTAGTACAATGGGACACGCAGGGAGTCATGGGAAAAGAAAAAAGAAAAATAGACTATTGTATCCAATCTTCTCTCGCCCCAAAACCACACAAATTGCTACTTGGTACGAGTCAGGACTCGCTGACACTTCACAGAGTCTGGCGAAAGCTGCCACCCCAGTGAGACAGCGGGACTAACCGAGGAAAATGGAACGACATTTTCCAATCAAACTAGGCCAACCCGAATTCCCTACGTAAGCAGGAATCCTGGGCTCCTGACATTGGTGAAATATACTGAAGAGAAGTAGAGCAATGAACTGTTTCGTCAAAATGGAACACCAAATTCCTGTCCGACCGGTCAAAGTGGCCCACCTCCAGAGGGGGAACCGAATATTCCGGTAGGACCGAACCAAAACAGACCTTTCCATTTGACTTTCGACCGAAACTACAGGAGTGAGGCTGGCAAAGGTGGGGTACCAATCACGCATCACGCTGAATTTTTCTACTAAATCACGCATTACGGAGAATTTTTTTCAACAATTACGCGTCACGTGAAAAGAAGTAAGTACAACGCCAATTTTACTTTCTCGACCCTAAAAGCGTCGTTAAAAGAAGAACTCTGCCGATTCAACCAAAAAAATGCATCGGCAAATATGTGACCTCTCACGCAAAAACTGTTTTTTACGGTGTCCGTTCGAACGGCTGAACGCACGGCAAGTGAACGGATAAATTGAATAACGAACTGATAACCACTGATAATAATGAGTAATGACTTAAGAAACGATTCAATGAAATGCAAACTGTGAAGGTAAATCTTAGAGATTCATGAGATGTGGGCTGTGTAGGTGTAGATATATGTAGGGGATAAATGAGACTGAAAAACGATTTGATGGTAAATGTGAGGGATTCATGAGATGTGGGCTGTGTACGTATATGTTGGGAATTAATACGATGAAAGCTATGTAGGTATATGTGGGGGATAAATGAGATGTAGGCTGTGTAGGTATATGTAGGGGATTAATGTATGTATATGTGGGGGATTAATGAGAGGTATATGTAGGGGATTAATGAGATGTAGGCTGTAGGTAGGCTGTAGGTATATGTAGGGGATTAGTGAAATGCAGGCTGTGAGGGGATATTGGGTGGATATTTAGAGGATGGTTGAGGAACAATACTTGATTATATATCCAGGAGGTATTGTTTTAAGAGAGATCAAGAGAAATGTGTATATTGCGGTGGAGTTAACTAGCCGCCCAACCATCCGGGTGGTGTCGCACTTATAAAGCGAAAGAACTAAAGGCTTGGTTGTGAGCCAATGAGAAAGCACTGACGTCATAGCCAAACCGGACAAACGAGTTTCTGACAACGGCTGGATTTGATTATTCAAAATGGCGGACATACCTTAATTTAAGGCTATAATATGCTAATTTGCCAAACATTCTTTACATGCACGCTCTGATATTCTGTAACGGCTTTGTAATTTATGCTCTACATACAAATATATATTAAAATACGCGTTCACCTTGTGTATCTTGAGTTACACTAGCCAGATTAAGCCTTGATTGATGACGTTCGTTTAATGTTCTCTCTGCCATCTAATATTACACGTTGCAGCGAAAGGGTAGTTCAAATTCGAGGACAGCGTCTATCGTCTACGAATGCCTACGAGTTAGCGAAAACTTCAGCTGCCTCGCCGCCTTAAGCAGCACAATTTTCAATGTTATTCCACCAGATATCATTGTCTCCGCAACATTTAGAGTTGAGGTCAATTAAGTGGCGACTGAAAGCTATGGAAAGATAAATATTTGGTTTGGAGCGGGAAAGCCCCGAGTATTAACTCGCCATGTTCAAGGACGTTATTGATGACGATGGCCTTGAAGTCTTCAAAGCGATAAGCTATACTGAAGAAGATGCTAACGATTGCCGTGTAGTAATGGGGAAGACGAAAAGGTACTGCATCGGCGAAATAACGTAAACGAGATTGTTTCAGCAGGAGCGAAAAACTTCCTACTGAAACGCTCGACAACTTAATCGCTGAATTAAAAAGAATCATGGCAAAGAGCTGCAATTTATGTGATTTTTTTTACGGTTTTTACACGATATTCTCATCCGCGCTCGATTGGTCTTGGGATAAAACATGAGCAATGCACAAAGCAGCCATTAAGGATGACAGACCCCACGTTAAACAAGTGTACCGACGTTACATCATCCGAGATGCAAATATAGGGATCTTAACAATGACGACGGCGACGTCGAGGACAACGCCTTGTAAAATTGAAGTTTTCCAGGATGCCTATGGCTCTAAAACCTCGCTCAGGCTAAATATGTAATGACGGCGTTCAATTGTAAATGGAAAAACGAAAAATTAGCAGTTCGACTCATCGTCAAGACCATTTATCCACTCAGGAAATACGGAATTTTACTTCTGGACTACAAGCGACTTGGTGGTTTCAAGGTGACGGAATTTCGTACAAAGAAAATTTTCTTGATTTCGCTTTGTACTCAAGCAATGATGTATTGTTTACAACGCGCATACCACACGGCTGGATGGATAATTACGCAATCACTGATAATCTTCTACAGAGGTATTTACCAAAGCGGCATAGGATGAAAAGACACAAAAGACCATGTTTTTATTATCCCAACAGCTCCGCCGCTTTCAACATGGAATTAATTGGCGATCTGACATTCAAGCTAAATCCCAGGCCTTCTGTGAACAGAACAATACCGGTCATTGTTTCATCGCAAGCCAAACGCAGCCATGCATCACGGCCCACCACTGTGTCACACAACGTCACCCTTGGCTCCAAAAATTGCTGCTCCAGAGGAGTGAATTGGCACAATCTTACCAGCATAAGATGCTCAAACAAAAATCTGCAGAATAGTATTATACCAATCGACTTCTGTTTATTGAACACTAGATCGATCAACAAGAAGGAACTTGCGATAAAAGATTATGCAGTCGACAATAACGTGGACATTTTTGCAGTGACTGAGACATGGCTGCGCAATAATGAAAACTATAATTTTTCAATTGCTGAAGTTTGTCCAACCGGATACCGCTTCTACCATGTTCCACGGAAAAACTCACGAGGGGGAGGAGTTGGTCTCCCAATAAAGAAACAAATGAAAGTCACGAAACAAACCCAGACAAATTTCAGCTCCTTCGAATACCTGGACATTGTGACGACATGCTCCACTGGTTCTATAAGAATTGTAACTATCTACAGACCGCCTCCATCCAAGGGAAATCAATTAAATTGTTCTCTATTCTTTGAAGAATTTTGCACCCTCGCAGAACAGTTCGTTGTTTCCCCTGGCAACCTTCTAATAGTGGGTGACTTCAATTATCACATGGATAAAATCAGCAATTTGGAGACTGTAAAATTTAACAAGATCCTAGAATCGCTCAGTCTAGTCCAGCATGTAAATGGACCCACCCATAAGAAAGGCCACATCTTAGACCTGATCATAACTAGGGCCGAGGACGAGCTAGTCACTAGCGTTGAAATACGCGATCCAATGCTGTCCGATCACTCTGCTGTACACTGCAAGCTACGCCTAAAGAAACCACCTCTGGAACGAATGGAAATTAGTTATCGTAAACTGCGCTCGGTAAATATGGTCAGTTTTAATGACGACCTAAAGCAATCTGACCTTCTGACAACCAACGCCTTTGATCTTATGGATCTCACTGAAAAATACGAAAAAACTCTGACGGAAATACTTCAAAGGCATGCACCTTTAAAACGACGCATGATAACTCTCCGTCCATCAGCACCATGGTACCATGAGGGTATTAGTAACGCCAAGAGAAAACGTCGAAGGCTGGAGCGCCGCTGGCGATCGTCGAGACTGTGCGTCGACAGACAGATGTTTGTCGACCAGTGCCAGGTAGTGAACAAAATGCTAAGGGACGCAAAGGCTTCATACTATTCATCTATTATTTCAGAGAATGCATCAGATCCAAAAATACTTTTCAACGCAGTCGACAAGCTATTACACCGCAGAGTAGATAGACGCTATCCGACCGCACCCTCAACGTTTGTGCTTACGAACAATTTTGCCGACTTTTTTGACAAGAAGATAGCATCCATAAGAACGGAGCTATCCAAAGAAGTGACTTCTGGTACCCAGTCCTGCGAAGCATACAAACAGCCATGTCAAGCCGAATTCACAGAGTTCAGGGTGATGTCAGAAGGAGAGATTGAAAGTTTTGTGGACAAAATCGGTAAAAAATCCTGTGATCTTGACCCTATACCGGCTTCTATTCTTAAGGAATGTAAATCAACTATTCTACCCGTGTTAACTAACATCGTTAACATGTCTCTCCAATCAGCATCTATGCCCGCTGCACTGAAAGAAGCAATGATCAAACCGAAGCTGAAGAAGGACAACCTGGACTCTGAGGATTATTCAAACTTTAGACCTATCTCAAATCTGAAGGTTGTATCTAAGATAATTGAAAAGGCAGTATCTTGTCAATTGAGCGACTATCTACGCGATAATGATCTAGAGGAATCTTTTCAGTCAGCATATAAACGCTTTCACAGCACGGAGACTGCTCTCCTGAGGGTGCAAAATGACATTCTCTGTGAGATAGATAATCAGAAATGCGTTATCCTGCTACTGTTGGACATGTCTGCGGCGTTTGATACCGTCGACCATAAACTGCTACTAGAAAGAATGGAAAAACGCTACGGCGTGAAAGGAAATGCGCTAAAATGGTTTCGATCCTATCTTCAAGACCGAAAGCAGTTTGTGATGATTGACGGAACCAAGTCAGAGATGAAAGAACTTCGCTACGGTGTTCCCCAGGGATCCGTTTTAGGGCCAATCCTGTATTTGTTATACACATCGTCCATCGGGGACATCATCAAACGGCACGGACTTAACTACCATCTATACGCTGATGACACCCAGCTCTACCTCTCATTTAAGCCCAACTACGCCGAACAACCTGGTTCTATAGCTAAAATAGAAGCATGTGTTTCTGAGATCGACTCGTGGATGGTGCGCAATAAGCTGAAACTAAACAGAGGAAAGACGGAGCTTTTGATCTTGAGCGCACGACATCGTCCACCCCCATTAATAGACCACGTCGATGTGTCTGGTGAACAGATTGAGCCATCTACTTCTGCAAAGAACATTGGAGTCATCTTTGATGAGTACATGTCACTGGAAAAGCATGTTACCAGTACCTGCAAGGCCTGTTTCTTCCATCTTAGAAACATTAGCAGGATAAGAGTCTGTCTATCTCTAGCAGACACTGAAAAGTTAGTACATGCATTCATCACTTCCAAACTAGATAACGCCAACTCGCTTCTATATGGACTACCAAAATTTTTGATAGATCGTCTACAAAATGTCCAGAATGCTGCGGCTCGCGTTGTTACCAGAACAAGGAAATACGATCATATCAAGCCGGTTTTAAAGCAGCTACACTGGCTTCCAATAAGCCAGCGCATCAATTATAAGATTTTACTTTTAACCTATAAAGCGCTCAACGGCCAGGCCCCTAATTACATTACTGAACTGCTAGAGCCTTATGTACCAAGCAGAAATCTTCGATCCTCCTCCAAAAACTTCTTGAAAGGACCACCTGTCAAGTTAATAGGCTATGGTCATAGGTGTTTCTCTTTTGTAGCACCTAGCCTATGGAACTCTCTTCCGAACAATATAAGAGGGAGCGGCTCGCTATCAGATTTTAAGACTTGTATAAAGACATATCTTTTTAACAAATTTTATAACTAGACTTTTGGTTAGTTAGTTAATTAGTAGATTAGATAGTTTAGCTAGTTAGTTAGTCAGTCACTTAGTTAAGTTAGTCAGTTTTTATTTAAAGGTTTTAATGATTCCTAGTTTTACTTTCATTTTTACAGCTTAGCTATTTTATTTGTTAGTAATTTTTTATCACTGATGTAAATTTTTAATGTAAATTTTATTTTTAATAACATTTTTTACTGTAAAGCGCCATGAGCCCTGGATATGGCGCTATACAAATCTATTATTATTATTATTATATCGTTCGCGTTCGCGGTCATTTTGCGTTGTTGTTGTTTTGCAGAGTACAGCTATGAAATGTACAAAGGTTTACTGAATACACTTGTACAGCCTTTCTTTTGCTCATTAAACCTTTTGTTTGGTGGTGCTCATTGACGTCGTGGTTTGCTCCAGACTCCGTCCACACTACGTCGGAGGAATTTAAAAACCCATACAGTTTTATTTCTACGGTTAGGCGTACCGACTAAAGTAATCCGTCACGAAAAGGGAGCTTTTCGGCTCTTCAAACCGGAGGAATTTGAAAACGCCGGCTTTGAGTTTTCCTGTGGACGGAAAACATTTTAAAACGGACCTTTTCGAACACGATGGGATCAGGAAGAACCACGTGATTTCCCTGGCCGAGATTTCCTCAAACAAAAATATAAAACGATCAGTGATTGTTACGTTATTAAACTGCTCCGGTGTAGTGTGGATGGCCGGGCCTAAGCTTCCTAGGTTCCTAATGAAGTCAATAATCAGACGGCGTTCTTCAATGAGTCCAAAGAGAAAAAATCGGGGGAGGTCCCGCGCAAAGGAGAAATGCACTATAAATAAACACCGTAAACAAAACTATATATTTAGGAGTGGAACTCTAAGGACCTCGATCAAGTTTACTATTCGTTAAATGTTACTAGCATTATCACGAAGGCTAACCCGGTGGCTAAATTAAGTTTTACTTTACTTACTTTTACTGTCGGATTTATCAGAAGGAACCTGCGTCGTTGCCCCGAACATCTTTAAGAAAAACTCTTGTTATTTATTAGTAAGAGACCATCTGTGTGGGATTCACATACCCAAAAGGAAATTCATGACATTCAGATCTTGGGTAGATACTTCGGTATCGCTTAGAAACCAAGCTAACAGAGAGATTAAAAATTCAAAAAAAAAAAATGCTTCTACAACGCTAAATTCTCTGAAAACTCAAGTAATCCCAAAGAAATTTGGAAAACAATTGATTCAATTGCAGGTAGATCACAAAAGGACTCTATTATCAACGAAATTGAAGTCGATGAAATACATTGTATCAACAATCAAGACGAAACTGCTGATTTCCAAAATTACCACTTCACGAATATCGGGCCTCATCTAGCCTCAAAACTTCCAAGCACTACCAAGGCTTTTAATCTTTTCATAACCCCAGCTTTATCCGCTTTTCAATTAACCTGTATTAATCCGACTGATGTGTTGAATCTCCTCAAAATTGGTCACTAATAAATCTGTCGATCTCGATCGCATTCCAAACACATATCTCAGGGTTGTAGCGGATATTTTTGCCGAGCACCTTTGTTTGCTTTTTAACAGTTCTATCGCTAGTGGTTATATTCCTAGTGACTTGAAAATTGCGAAGGCTTTTCCACTCCACAAGGGCAACAGTAAAACAAATCCTAACAATCTTCGTCCAATTTCCATTCTATCTTCTATTTCTAAAATTATGGAAAGGCTTGTTTACAACCAACTCTGTTTAAGCCTTTCGGATAACAAATTACTAAACAAATTAATAGCAATCAGGATTTCGATCCTTACATTCAACCGCCATAACTTTGCTTGACGCTCGGCTGGCAATCAATGGTAGGTACTTCAACATCGACAATGGCCTTGTCACAACCGTTGTTTTTCTCGACTTAGCTCAAGCTTTTGATACCATTAATCATAATATTAATTATTCCAATAATTTTCCCACGAAAATAAAAGAGGAATAAACCCTAGCCTGCGAGCAGGCTCACTTGTTGTTTGGGTAGCGTATCGCGGGCAAGGACGGCGGAGCCGCAACTGCGAGCCGGCGAAGCTGACGAGAAGAATGGGGCCCCATTCTTCTCGCCGGCCTTGCCGGCTCGCGGTTGCGGCCCCGCCGCCCTTGCCCGCGACGTACGGGAGACCGGGTGATTCGGTCTGTATCCATGAGGCTCCTGGATAATCTGGGAGAGTTTTCACCGTCTGTAAGTAAACGGGCTCCCGACCGTGAGCGCGAAAAAAATAAAATAGGTCGAGCGAAGCGAGCCTGGCGGGGTGGGAATTTTCAGTTCATCTCCAGACCACTCTCGGCTTTCTCTGCCCGCCTGCTTTTTCCTTTCCCTATAACACAATCGGGAGCCTGTTCACAGGCTAAGTTGGCAGTGTCAAAGCTTAACACCTGCAAATCCTTTTCTGTGCGGCAACGTTGGTCTGTAAAGGATATAACGTGGCTTTTGAATTCTTTTGAAGTCTTTATGACGACCTTCATTAAGTGTCATACAAACGTTTTCCTTGTGTTTACTCTTCAGTTATACAAGTCAGCTGTACTACCTTACCTTACTTATTGTCACCTAGTGTAGCATTTTTGCAGCTAGCGATGCACGTAAACTTGAACGACTACAGGAAAGGGGCTTGAGGGCCGTTTACAAGGACAAGCATGCCAGCTATACTCAGCTACTGGAGAGAGCCAAGTTGCCAACTCCAGTGAACAGGCGTTTACAAGACATCTGTATTCTCGTGTATAAAGTTAAACATAGACTATGTCCTAATAGCATCTGTAACATTTTTAACGAGCATATTTCCGCATACAACCTAAGACAATCAGATTTTTCTACTCCTAGATACAACACTGTTACTTATGGGAAGCACTCTCTGCGTTATGTAGGATCCAAATTATGGGGCAAACTGTCTATGGTTGACAGATCAGCCAAGACACTGCAGGTTTTTACAAACTATATTCGCAAAAGGGATATAACTCGCTTAATGGACACCGGCTGTAAGGGCTGCATCCTATGCTGCACATAATGCCCTTCAAGTCATTTATTTTTTATTCTATTAATATTAGTATTAGTATAGTTTTTTAGCAGTGTCCCCTAATTAGTATGCTGTATTATTTCTATAAGATTATTTGACACTTTAATAAAGTTCTCACTCACTCACTCACTCACTTGTGTAGTCTCCGGGTGTAGTCTCTCGTTGCTTACACAACTGTCTTATCGAACGGTATAAAATGACACGAAGCTCCAACGTGTGCTATCGTTTCAGCCCTTTTGGACAAAATTCATTCAGACCTTTTATACGATAGTCGGATTCGGATATATGGCGTGTCATATTCTCTTCGCAAAAACCTGAAAAACCCTTTGCCACCCTTAGGAATTTTTGGCGTAATGAAAGCATTACAGTTTTGCGGCTTACTTTGGGTTGGGTCCAGATCCCGCGCAAAACGATCGCTCGACAAGTCTGGGGCAGAGAGAGTGGAGCAAAGCGTTTTGGAATCAGTGAAAGAGAGTTGCTGACGTTGAGCAGATTGGTTCGAGAACAGAAAAGATGTTTCCTTCGCATTTGTCTGTTAATGATCTGGGAGTGTTTGCGGTGGTGATGGTGTTTGGGCTGATAGTCGTGCTTCTGTTCATGTTTGACTTCGTAAGTGAGCTTTGATAAACAAATTTTGTGTTTTACGGGACGGTGTAGCGCGCATGCATGTAACAATCGATCATCTTGATCAGGAAATACCGCGTTTTAATACTCATTAATTTACATATGAGATTTACAAAACTAGTTTCTTTTAAGACCTCGTCATTTGATCGCCATACGTTGTTAGGAATAAAAATATCTCGTCGTGTCATTGCTGCACAAATGATTCAACGTAACCTAGGAATTTTGCGAGGTTCATACTAAATGTAGCTTAATTAACAAATCCATTATGACTAGTGTAAACGCGTCGCATGACCCAGTCGAAATTACCCATGGTTTTCCCAAGTGACCCTACCCAGTTCAGTTTTCAACATTTGTCTTTTACATTCGTACATGTATGATTGTCATCCCCAAGAATAGGACTGCAGTGGCAGATCTAGGGGAGGGGCTGGGGAGCCCGCCGCCCTTATATTGGGTAAAAAAAAATCGCGGAAGGAAGAAAAGCTGGCAGGCGGGCAGGGCAAGCAAACACCCCCCTCCCCTCCCTCCTTATCTCAAGGTCTGGATCCGTCACTGGACTGGATGTTTTCAACAGACAAGCAAGCATTCGAAACGCCAGCAGGGCTTTGAAGCCTCAGTGTACTTTTGGCTTTTCCGTAGTTATAAACCATCAAACATTTTTTATCACATGGGACTGGTATTCGTCTAAATGTGTCATGTGACAATCTCGTTCCCAGAGCCCACATGTCTTTTGGTCAGGTGCTGACCAAAAGACACGTGGGCTCTGGGAACGAGATTAGTCATGTGACTGAATATATATACCCCAGCTAAAACTGGGGAATATCCAAGTGATATTCCTCAGTTTTCAAAAGATTTTGTGTATTGCAAAAAAATAGTTGAAAGGTTATTAATGTCACAGTGGTACGTACTGTTCAAGGTTATGAGCGAGGGAAAATATCTAAGCTTATTTTTACAACAATTGTAAGTTATTGTTTAAATTATTGTCCTTATACATCATATCTTCCTCACAGTTCAAAGTTTCCACTGAGCTTCACTCTCAGAAAACAAGAATTGAATATTCCTGAATGAGCACGAGAGCATGCCTTTGTGCCATATTGGAGGTCTTACATGTATATACCACTGAAATGCTGCCAACACCCAGGGCAGATTATACCCTGAACAATAATTACTATTATTAATTGTTATTCCGTCAGTCAGTCAATTGAGCTGTGAGGCGATTTTTAGGAGGTGTAGCTGCTGGTCTTACTGTTCTAACTCTACATCAGGAAGAACGTAAATTGCAAATGCCATCTCAAATATTGTGGACAGCTCATGAGTTACTTTAAAATCAAATCAGGTTCTCTTCATCTTTTATAGAGGGGTGTATCAAAAGGACCGTCAATCCCAGGAGAAGAACCATCAGATCCAGAGTAAGTCAGGCTTTGGTACTGAGCTTGGTGACTTTTTAGTGTTAGTGTTGTGTTCTGATTTCCATGCAGTATTGAAATGCTACTCCCTAATTTACTCCTAAGTTTACCTATGGCACTAGTTTTGACAAAAAAAATTGAGAACTTTGCATACCAGAAATCCTTGAATTTGCCCCCCCCCCCCCTCGAGTAAGCACCCCTGTCAAATAAGCGCCCCTCCTATCAGCCAAAATTTAAAATAAGTGCCCCCCCTCAAATGAGCACCTCCCTCCCCTCCCCCGATCTTGTGGACGAGTAATAAGACAACAAAGGATGTAAAGTTTTCGTTGTGTAGTATTAGATTTGTACATTTTTTCAGTTTGTGACCACGTTAGGTTTGTAAAAAAGTTACAAGTGCTAACGGTGCCACAATTAATATTTTAAACTTTAGGATCAGCTTTTTATGTTATTAAACAGCTTATGTTGCTGTTCATGTGCAGATGATGTATTAAAAAATGATCATGTCAGGCCACAATTTGGGAAAAATTTAACAAGCGCCCCCTCGATTGAACACCCCCCTTGAATAAGCGCCCTCCGTCTTCTCCTAATTTTGAAAGAAGCGCCTCGGGCATTTATTCGGGGACTGCAGGGCTGACACAGATCAAGAAATGGTCAGGAAAAGAAAAATTTGTCAAGGTCAGGGAAAAGTCAAGGAATGCTTTTTTGATTCATGAAAATTGACATTTTGAAGAAAAGTCAGGGAAAAATTGAAATAAAAATTTAACACGGCTGATTTAATACCATTGAAGGTCGGAAGAAAACATTTTGGGTCATTGTGAGCTCCACGATATTTTTCCCTAAATGAAGAAGGAAAATTTGTTGAAAACATATCAGAGTGGAAAGGACAGTTCTAAGTTGAGACTAGAAGCTGCTACTTTATCTGAAATTTTGTATTTGTTTGGTCAGGGAAAATTGATTTTTACCACAATTGCTACTAATCTTGCAATCTGAATGGCTAATTTGCCGTTGCCAATAAGAGTCCAGACAACACTGCTCACGTCAATGTGTCATGCAATGCCTATTTCAGCTTGCACACTGAAAAAAACATTTTCTTTGATGTCAATATTGTGGTAAAAAACAAATCGAAATGTGGTTTAGCGTGGTCTGTACTCTTATTGACAACAATATGCGTCATCACAGTGGTCAAAATGTTGTGGACTCACGAGGTGCAGCACAACAAATTTTGACCACTGTGATGACGCGTATTATTGTCGATGAGAGTACAGACCATGCTAAACCACATTCGATTTGTTAATTTTATCAGGGAGAAGTCAAGGAATTTTGAAAGGTAATGTCTGTGGCAACCATGCATTAGAAATTCTGAGGGCTTAGCCTAAGACTAAAGTAGAATTGCACGAGGTGTGGGGTATGATCCAAAAAACGTTGGTGATGATTTTTCGGAAACAACACAAATTAAAGCAGATTGTTTTAAACTTATCATTTCAGGATGGGAAATCTTGGTGACATGGGAAAAGCAGGAAGTCTCCATGAGTATTTGATGTTACTTCATGAGAAGTATGGGACCATAGCAGGTTTCTGGTGGGGCAAGAAATACGTTGTCAGTTTGGCATCACCAGAATATTGGAAAGAAGTACAACCTCTGTTTGATAGACCTCGTAAGTAAGAATTCAAAGCGAATTACCAAACTAAGCAGTCAAGCAACTCTATGAAGCACAGGGGTTTCATTAAGGCCTGGGCACCGGGCAAATTAACCAGCTGTCAGAGGATGATTTTGCCTACCTGGTTTAAACAGCTGGAGGAAAATGTGACCTTCCTATAAAGAAATTTGGTTTAAAACATTTTGCTCACTGTGAAAACCAATTTCCCTCCTGCTGAAAATGTTAATGAACCCGTATTAGAAACGCGTTAATTAATTGTTGGTGGTCAACATTAAATATTTGGATAAATGAAAATTTTATACATGTTCTCAGTTTAACATATATGACTGAAATTAACTAGCATAATGTAAGAATTAAAAATAAAACACCCTTTATGATTTCCATGGCTTCAAAGTCTGTAAAATTGTAACAAAAATGTGCAAGACTTTGTAAAACAAGAAAACTTGATAAACAGACTATTATGAAATCAAGTTAGTAATATTTTGATGCATAGCTTATCTCCAGTTTGATTATCTCAACTAATCTGGGTGCAAAGTGGGGGATTTTGAAAATTCGAGATGTTTACAAGAGGCAGTTTTAAGAGCTGCACGCACAGTACAATTTAGGTGTTTCATTTTATTAAATTATATATATTTGTAAAACTGGCTGCGGGCCTTTTTTAATGATCCAGTTACTTCAGGAAGCCAGGCCCCCCTCTCTCTTATTTAAATATTGTAAATATCTGTAATATTGTAAATAGGGCCAGATGGGGGAAATGAAATTGCTTGTTGTTGTGGTTGTCAATCACATGTTTAAGAATTTAAGTACAGCTGGAATTTGTCAGATGGGTGACTTGTTGTTCAAACACTTTGCTGTCTACCTTTTGACAGCGGATTTGTTCAAACTGTTTGAGCCTCTTATCGGAAAGAAGAGCATTCAGTATGCCAATGGTCCAGAGGGAAGAAAGAGACGTCAGCTGATGGATAGAAGCTTTAGTCACGAGGCTGTGAAAGACTACTATGAACACTTTGTCAAGGTGAATGCATTGGAATGCACGATAAGTGCTGGTTGTGAAGTACTCTGCGGGGGGCTGGGGGGAGGGGGGCGGAATTCCCATTTGATAGGTCGGGGATGCTGGTCCTCTCACTAATGGGTATAAATTACAGATTTTGGTCTCACGTAGGGTTTGCAGGATGAAAGGCCACTATTTTTAGCAGTCAAAGTAGTTTTAGGTGCACTCTTTTAGGGTTCAAATAAAGCTTGAACCAGGCCCAAGTTGGTCTCCATTAGGGATTCAATTCAAATTTTCCAACCAGCATCCCTGACCTTTTCATATGGGGTCCCCCCACCACAGGATGAAGTACGACGGTCATGTCAGTCTTGAACATTAATTGTCAAGTTAACAATATTGAAAGTACATTTTTCAAAGAATGTCCCTTATAATCCACCTTTATGTACAATTTTTCAAATGCAATGTAACAGTTGTAACAACCCACACTTAACCTGGCATTTTGCCCAGTTCAAGGGGTACAGCATTTTTTTTTTAGAAGGGGAGGGATGGAATCAATCAGACTTGATTTTAGGTAGCTGCAGTACTGCAACATTTCTTGAGACAAGACAAGACAATGCAGGGATACATACCTGTAGCACTCAGCACTCAGGATTTGAAAATGGTTTCTGGAAAGTACTCTTCCTCAGAGAAATGTAAGCATGTCATGATCTCTTTATTAGAGGGCAATCAGACTCCGTAGACTTAGACAAGGCACTCTCTTTGCAAGTGCACACCTGTCCCAATGTTTCTGTGCTTTGGTTGGGCTCTGGGAAAAATTTGAAACCTTTTACTTGAGGCCATTCTTCTGTCTTCTAAAACTGCGCTACCAATGTAGGTGTGACTTTCATTATGAAATACCACTCCAGTGAGTAAACTTTAAATATTTCCAAGTAGTAAGTAGCATTCTTCCATTCTTGACTCTATAAACAGGTTGCCAAAGAAACAGCTGATAATTTTGCCAAGTGCAGTCCTGAAGAACACATTCCTCTCATGAAATCTATGATAACCATGGCAGTGAAAGCCATAGCAGTTGCAGGAATGGGGCGCATCTTTATGGATGAAAAAGAAATTGACAAGTTGTCAACAATGTATCATGAGGTAAGATTTCCAATAGATTGACTACCTTAATTTTGTGTTGCAATAGAAAGATCTTTGCAGACATTGCATCGTTTACATTTTTCCTCATTAACATATGACTTCGCATAGAGAAGCTAAGGCATCTTAAACTAGGTATGAATTGACTTCAAGTATTTAAACAGCTTGCGAAACTTACTAATTATTGGTGAAATGTTTGCCTCTTTAGTTGTAGTATTCCTGGAGAAATAGGTTTTCAAAAACTGCAAAACGTTTGGGTGGCAAGAGCACTAATAGGCTCATACATTCTTTGTAAAATTTTGAGTTTTTAAACCCACCTTGGGCTCAATGCATTCAATGCATCGGGCTCAGATTCCTTAGGACAGTTAATCATGCTATGCCGTTTCAATATTGAGAACCAATGTTTTTGTAGCTCCATCAGAAACTGTATCGCTCATCCTAATGAGGCAAATATTGTAAACAAAGATTTGCCTATAAGAAAACCATACCCATCCCAATGAAAGGCCATTGCAAATTCCAAGGAGATGGGATGTTTCAAAAGTTAAACATTTTAAAGGAAGTTGGGGTGATGAATAATGGTAAACCTCAAGACTTGCCAAGACACTAAGAACCTTGGTTGATAGTCTGAGACTACACATACTTTAAGACCCAAAGATGATTGAAACATAGAAATACAGTGGAACCTGTGTTAAGCAGACCCCATAGTGCATGGGGACATAGATGGACATATTTCAGTATTTTTTGGTGATAATTTTCTAAATTCTCATGTAACATGGACAATTTATTTATTTTGTTTCTTTTTTTGTTTCTTATTTACTGACTGACTGACTTACTTACTTAGTAAGCGCAGACCCTCTGTTAAGTGGACACCAGATGGTCCCTAAATTTTCTTCCCATAGTTACTGTAAAATACATGTAAACCTGCGCTCAGCAGACACCTCTGGATGCAGATACCACTATAAAGCATTTTGCTGCATAAAACATTCATTTGACAAAACCTGCAATAAGCAGGTACTTCAAAAGCCTGTTAATCCAAAATCAATCTTCTGTGCACTGAGGGCAAGAATTTGTTCTCAGTGGAACAACACATTTTAAAATGTTTTACAATTTGATTATCTGGGATTATCAAAAAAATTATGATAATTTGATACATGTAGTTTCATAATCTGAGCCTCCAGTTTGGAGTTAAGCTAATTAAATTAAAAGATGAAGAAGCATCTGTAAAAAGTTAATCTCAATCTGTCAAAGTAAATAATTCACAAAACCAGTGAGAACATGAGCTATGCACAACTCTCATCTTACACTTTTATCCGCTCTGTCAGCACAGCTGATATTTTCTGAATATTTTACTTCACATTGGAAGTATAGATAGGTCTTAAGCTTTTTTTATTCAGCAGTCTTGGTTAAAATTTGGAAACTGGACTATTTGATTCAACTGAACTTTCACATTGGGTTGCTGTGGATACAGCTGTAAGTGTTCAGTTTTGATGTGTTTATTGTGCTGAGGCTTTTAAATATTTCTTTCCTCTTTAGGCTTGGGAGGAGATGGAAGCTCGACTGACTGGTCCCCCTCCTGAAGCAGATAGTGAAAGAGAAAAAAATTTCCAAAAAGGTACATATAATGGATTGTTAATCAAAACATGAATGGCCCATTTATACAAGACACAAGTTATCTGGTGCTGATTTAACAAGATTTGTCAGCCTCGGTGATGATTTATTAGACTTTAGCTCAGCGATGTATTCAATTTTACTCTGAAGACTTCATCTTTTAGAGAGTAAAGACTTTTACTACCTGATGGATTTGGCAGAAGCTTTTAAAATCTTTCAGCTTTGTTTTATTCATCAATTGTGCACCTTATCAATCATTTTAATATAGATAGGATCCTGCACCTGCTCTGATTGGTCAAAAACCCATGTTTTATCAGAGTGTAATACACGGGTAAGGCTTCTTTATTTGTTAAATAAATGAACTCAAAGATGAAAATCAGTCGGCATTTTACAGAATCGTTGGGTTTGCCAGCAAATGTATACTTGCTTGTGCCTCCCTCCCAACCCATTGATTTCTTTGCATCCCCCCCCCCCCCCAATTCTGGCATGACCAGACTGACTGAGTTACTCAAAAGAGAATGTTTAATTTTTTCTTTTTAGCAAGAGCAGGTCTTCATGGTCTTGTCAAGGATCTAATCAAGCGGAGACGACAGGATGATGATAAAGCTGAAAAGCTGTTCATAGATTCCATACTAGATTGCGATTTCATGGATGAAGAGGAGGTTTGGTAGCACTTTTCTTGTCGTAAATGACATCTAACTGACATCTTCAGCCAATAGGTTGCATTGGATTGTCTATATTCCAGGACAAAACAGAATAAAATAATGAAATCATCCTACAATGTAGTGTTCATTTGATTGAATCACTACCGATATTCCAATTCCAGAATACCAGAAAGTATTCCACGCATTTTGTTATAGGAAGCAGAATACTTGGAATTATTATACATTGAACTCACTATCTCTTTTCTGATTGGCCAAAAGCGTACAGTGAATTTTTGAAATTAGCGCCTGTGACATCATCTAGCTGCAGATTATACAATAATCATGTCAAGGACACTCGAAGTCATGGGTAATCATGTCATTGTATGACTGTGGGTCATCACGTCAAGTTTGCGCCCTTTGTATTGCTTACCATCAGTGAAGAAGCAAAAACATGACTTGTATAATAAGACAATTATTAGATTCAGTTTTTGTGATATCCAGAATAATCAAGGTCTCGGTAAGGGTTATCAGCCTTGGCCTTCGGCTTCTGCCGATAACCCCTACCTCGACTTGATTATTCTGGATATCACAAAAACCTCATCCAATGATTGTTTATAATTCAGAGTAATGACATCACTGTGCATTAGCTCATTGCAAAGGAAACGGGTTTTCTACACAAATGTCCAAAATCCTAAAGTTGACGAGAGTATAAAAGAGGTGCTATTCTCTTGTCCTTCTATGAGCAAATGAAGTAGCTGTTTACAAAACATAACTCAGCAAATGCACAGCTTGGATTATTTACAAACCAAATAATCGTTTTACTGACCTGAGAAAAGAATGTCTATTCTGAATATTCCAGGACATATCTCTAGTCTGGAATGAGGTCAATCAAATGTACTCTTATCTAGTTTACATTGTGAGTTTTTTGTTAGGATGCTGTACATGTAGGACTCCTGGTCAGCAGTATAGGTTTGATTGGTTTAAATAGGTTTAAATGCAATTGAAATAAAGTGTGTTTGTAAGTGTGTGATTGCATGCTGAAACCAGGATAAGCTCTTGCCTGATGGGCCACTTGGCTTATATGCAGACTTAGCCTTTATTGGTAAAGTGCTTTTTTTATTTAAATAGATTTGTGACGATGTCATATCTTTCCTTATTGGAGGGTTCCATACAACTGGAAACAGTGAGTAAATCTTTGCAAATGTTGTGTTGTAGAATTGATTAGTTTAGGAGTCCTTACTTTGGAACAAATCAAGTAATATAATTCTAGTTTTAGAATTCAAGTCGGGAAGAGGAACTTTTATTTTATTTTCAGTTCAAGTTGTATTCTTTTGTAACAATACTTTTGAACTTAATTTGTTTTTGGCATTCCTTAGTATTGCTGGGTTTTACAAACAGATCAGTCTTTTAATTGAATCATAGTGGAAGAACAAAATTTAGTATGTGAGTCACAGTCAATCAGGAAACTGGCTGAAGTCATGCAGCAAATGTTGTAATAATGTGTGAGTTGGAATGTGGCTTGCAGGCCAGCAGTTGGTTTGCGCTTTAATGACCAGAAGAAGAGTAAAATAGCTGACTATAATCTTGTGCAATGTATTAATTAATCTTAAGTTTTTAATTTCTTTCAGTGATGACATGGTGTTTGTACTACCTGACAAAACATCCTGAGGTTCAGGAGAAAGTTTTTGACGAACTGGACAAAGTTTTGGGAGATGAAGACATCAAACCACAAGTAGTCTCGGAACTCACGTGAGTCTACCTCATCATCATCATCATCATCATTATCATTCTCCTCCACCTCCTCCTGCTCTGCCCACCACATCATAAATATCATCTGCCGTCGTCACTGTCGTCATAATATCTTTATCAAATACAAAGTCTGTGGATGAAACTGTTTTATGAGGCCATCCAACAGAAAGATACTGAACATAACTTTGTCATGTGGCATTGTTTGTTTCTATCATCATTATTTTGCGATTAAAAATGTGGATCTCTTTCTTTATTTTGAATTAATTTTGTAAGGGCTTATTTGAACTTTTGTCATATCCGTTCAGGTACACTCGTCAAGTGATAAATGAGACATTACGTGCCTCAGTGGTGGCTCCATGGGGTGCACGAGTTTACGAGTATGACCTTCAGGTCGATGAATTTGTTATTCCTAAAGAGGTATGTTCAGTGTTCTACCCTGGTATACTCTTCAAACTGGTCACATGGACCATTGACTAGGAATGAGAAGTATTATAATCATTATTGTTCCTGAGTCCTGACCACTTATCTGAGACGACAGAGAAAGCAATAATCCCAGAAAGGCAAATGTAGTGGGTCTGTTAGCAGCTCTCACAAGTCACAAGGTCTCACATGAATGACTTGATACCCTTTCACGTGCACCAAATCTGATATCTGATAGCTTAGTTTGGTGCAACACAGTACTAGCTGTTTGTCTGTGCACATTGCAGTCCTATGATGGTGGACACAATCCACCGTAGGAAAAAAGATGGTGGCTGTACATTTTACCACAATACCTTGCAACCCTAACACAGCCTATAAGTTACAAAGAAAGCCAAATTTTTACAATGTTTGTCCTTGTACTAAGGACATTGTGTATGCTAGGTTTGAAGATTCTATAGCTCTTCTGTGCGTTTTTATGAACGTTGTTAAGGTTTTCGTGCGCTAAGAACGATGGGTAAATGTACCAGTCGCCATCTTTTTTCCTACGGAGGATTGCTTAAAATCTATGGCAAGAGAGTTTTTCAGTACTTGTAGTCAGGAGATGACTTCGTAAGTTGGTAGTTTCTTCCTGACTGTATTTAAGATCATACTGCAAGTAATGTCTTAAAAAACAGTCAGTGACAAACCCACTAATTAACTTACAGTTTGGAAGGTTAGTAGATTTTATCTTCCCTCCCCCTCTGGGCTTCTAGCAACCTTTTTTGCACAAAATGGATGGCAGAGGGCTCCTGCATCAGTTTTTCTGACCTTCAAAATTCACTTTACAGCCTTTCCAACTAAGTTTGATTGGGTTGTGCCTTTCTTCGTGCATTGCAGGCTTATTGCTATGTCACAGTTTGCGCATCTTGAAAAGTTTAGCCTAAATTTTTCAAGTTCGTCATTTGGGATTATCTCTTTAGTGGTTTTCTATCTAAGTAAACCACTGCAGACCTTTCCCGCTTTCCAACAGACAATGGCGCCAAGTCGAGGTCATCATTAAACCCTTTCGCTCCCAGTGGAGCATAGGTCCACGGAAACCATTGCTCGCCATCTTGGTCTGTTTTGGGCTATCCTTTCAAGCTGCCACCAGGTGTAGCCGAGGTCGAGGTCGAGGTCAGGGTGGACAAAAATACGGCAAATGTATGAAAATGTCCACCCCAACCTCGCTCTGGTGCCATTTTTTAAGCGCACTGAAGTGGAATGCAGGAAAGGTCTATTTTCAGGTTTCCTTCAATTTAAAGTTCATTTTGGACTTGGCCAAAATAACTCAGAATGCCGTGACCGAGCTTCTTTAAAACTGAAACTCTGCCTGTTTAAAAAGCAGAAAGCTAGACGAACAGATTGACTGTCTTTCTATCCGTTCAACATCGTCCCTGTTATGTAAGGTGACAATGAAGTGACTTCCTGAGAGAACAGTTATTACTGACCACTATGTATTGTATGTACTGTATGTGGCCACTGCAAAGCTGCATGTCACCATAGCACTTTTAAATCGGGAAAACATCACGAAAATTTCTCGAATTTTTGGACTAAATGGAAAGTACTCACTGTTTCCCTAAACGTTTCGTTGTTTGCATGCACATGCAACGTTTGTCATAGGTAAGAACAGGAGCTCCTGGAAAGAAATGTGTCTTTTTGTGAGACTTTCTTCTATAGCATTTCCTTCTTTCACAATGTAGTTTTGTTGTGAGGGATAATAAGATATTTATAACTTATTTAGTGCTGAGCTGGAGTTTTCACCTTTTAACATTCTTTTTTTTTATTTTAGACTCCAATTCTTTTGCCATTTGGAGTTGTTCTTCAGGACCCTAACTTGTGGCCAGAACCCAAGAGGTAACAGCGTCCCGATAGATCATTTGTTGACTGACCGACTGTGGGAGGGGAGGGGAGGGGAGGGGCCCATATGACTTTGACGCGGGGAGATCACAGTACAACTTATCGTGTTTAGATCTAAAATAACCACTTTTTAATGAGGGACGGGCTATTTAATTTTCTGATAAGGGTTAGAGTTTGGCAATTTTACCCGAAAAATTCCAGCACTGGAAAAATGGATGCAAAAATCATGCAGAACAAACCGAACGATAAATTCTCGATCTTGAAAACCTTTCTTCTTGTGGGATCTTGAAATGAAACTGTTTTTAAAGAAAATATTGTCATAAATTTGTGGTAAACCCTTGCCACAATTCAGGTGCAAAATCGTTTTTGCTGACAGAATTTTTTGGCATATATTTGAGTTTTGCGTAAATAGGGTCTAAAGATCTCTCGTGCTCTTTATAGACTTCTCACTTGCTAGCACGTTGTAACTGATTCAAATTCCTGTTGTAGGTTTGATCCTGATCGTTTCAGCCCTGAGAACATGAAACAGCTTCCAAGCCTTGCTTACCAGCCATTTGGCTTTGCCGGGAAGCGAAAGTGTCCTGCATGGCGATTCTCAATTGCTGAGGGACTGGTGTTCCTGTCCATTCTCATGAAACGATTCAAGTTTCATCTCGTAGAAGGACAGGAAGTGAAACCTGTCCATCGGCTGGTGACGTCACCAGCAGAGGAGATCTGGGTCACAGTGACTGAGAGATAAATGATCAGAGACGGACTTTGCAAGTGCCACTCGTTGAAATTGAAATGTCATTGTCGTCTTTACGCGCAGTCCACACTACGCTAGAGAAATTTGAAAACGGAGGTTTCGATCTGGTAACGCATCAAATGTTTTCCGTCCACACTACGCCGGAGAAATTAATAAAGGGAACAATTTCCGGTCATTTTGGATTTGTGTTTGATTAAAACTCAGGCAGAGAAATCATATGATTAGCGTGATGCCATCGTTTTGGAAAAGCTCCGTTTTTAAAATGTTTTCCCGCCACAATAAAGCGAAAATCCAACGTTATCAATACCCTCCGATTTGAAGATTTTCGAAAAGCTCCATTTTCGTAACGGGTTAGTGTGGAAGCTAAGTTGTAACAGTAGAAATAAAGCTGCCTTCAACGTTTTCCGGCGTGGTGTGGATGCTGCCTAATAATTATCCAAAATAAGTTTTAGTTAGTGGTAAAGTTTAGAGTGCGTGTCACATCATATCTTGTCTATCTTCAGCTGGATGTGAAAAAACCTTTTCTAAACACCACTGTGTAATGAAAAGTTCCAAACAACCATTAAAGTCGACTTTGGCGACTCAAAATAACAAGACTATAAAAACCAAACTATGTAATCTTAAACTAATATATTGTCGTAATGACTCAATTTGTCAATGTCGCCGTAGTATTTCCAAAAAAAATTGATTTAATGTTGAAAGATGTATGTGATTTACATGACGCGAGCAACCGGCGCTCAAAAAAAAAATATAGTTTTTCCGTCCAAAAAAGCAACATTATTTTAAAGTAAAACAATCCAAGCCTATAATTTTTATACTGGCTAGCAGGAATCTTGATGAGATAAAGTTTAATTTGCTTTAGAAATCTGATTTTAGTGCCAATTTAGAAGGTATTACTTAGCTGCTTGCGACACGAATTTTTTGGGGTAATTCTACTAATTGTAGGTTTGACTTACACAAAACTATTTATGATAAAAACTTGTCGTAGGCTTGTCGCGTGCGGTAAAGTTGCGTGGTCTAAATCAACCCGAAATTAAATTACAGTGCTCAATACAGCCTCTTAGTGGGTTTGGAATTATCTGAAATCTCGTGTCTAATACTCAGTATCATGCTAGTTATCGAATTGGTTTACAACCGCAACCTTTAGAATCTGATGACTTCAACAATACTGTGTAGCAGAACTGTAATGTTGCTTTTTTTACAAACCTGTAATCTGGAACAATTTAAACTTAATTTAGTGTTACAGTAGGTAGGATAGAATTTTAAATAAATGAATGCATCGATTATCCAGTTAAAAATGCATTGTTTTAATTATCTTGGTTTTTTTTTACTGCTCAATTTACAGTAAATAGCATATACGCAGGGTATCAGACCGTATGACCGTCCGCTGGTCAGGTGCTCAAACAACTAAGCTACATAGCACTCCTGGTGGGCCAGGTCATGTAAGTAGGCTCTACAGGGTCGAGCGTCGCGCTCAAATATCTCAGCTAAGGATCTTACGAGATCCGTATGACGGTCTGTTAACATACAGTCTGACGTGAATTCTATGAGTAAATACGCAAAATTTCTGCGCAAACTCGATCTATAGTCTTCTCGCTGTTTCTTCACACTCGTCTCTTTCAACTTCCTTATTTGTCTTCATCACCAGACGTATTTTGGATGCCTTCAAACACTATCGGCTCGTCTAAGAAAACCAGCAAAACATACATTAATAATATATACTGCGAGGACAAGGTGATCAAGAAAAAAACAATACACTAATAAACAAAAAAGTGTCTTTGCAACTGAAAACTGAAGCCGAAGACACTACAAGTTGAAGAACGATGGTTGAATTACGCACCTGTTCCAGCCATGACCGTTGTACCCTCTGTGGGGAATTCGTACGGCTTCATGTCCCCACCCTGGAGAGTGAGAAGTACTAAGGGCAAAACACTTTCATAGCCCAGAGCAATACACTGACCATCCCCCACGGGATATACCGCTGTCACCTACGAAAAAGAAATAACGATTATCTCTGGTTTCGATTTCGAATTTCCGCCCGTCGCATTCGGATTGAAATGCCGCGGTTTTACTTGTAATACTTCAGAAGAAAATCGCTACTTGAAAAATACGTCCAGCGAGATAATATAGACCCCACTCTCAAAAATGAACCGATGGGCTTATAAATTATTAGGATCCTGGAGGCAAGTTTACTCTTTCCATTATGAAGATCGAGTTGTTTTGTTATTTAATTCATTTCAGGATGCTCAGAGCCTTTTTTTAAATATGTTTAATAAGTTCCACCGCGCAGTACTCAGTTCTTTATTTTTCACAGCAAAATTACCTTGAAAATATAAGCCCGACCTCACATTCAATCCTATTGCCCAAAAATAAGCAGAGGCATCAGGGTAAAGCGACAAGATGTATTTCTTCCTACACCTCACCTGCCCTGAACAGGCCATTTCCAAGTTCGCTTATGATCTCTGTTTCAAAACGAGTCTTCGTGCAAAACCTTTTAGATGAAATGCGTTTAATTTGCATGAAAATGAACCTGTAGTGCGAACATATTTTCACATGAATTGTTCCGCACGATGACTCGCTTGACACATCATAGGGTTACCCAGCATTCATTTCGCCCGTACCCAAGGCCATTTATTCCTTGGCGCGCTTTGTTAAATAGAAACAAAAATTAATGCCACATCAGTTTAAGTCTTTGACCTTATCTGCCGTGAAGGTGGCTTTTTGAACGCCCGCTTTCATGTCCCACATGATCAGTGTCTTTTCCTCATACGACACCACCAAGTCCCCTTCTGACGCGATGACGTCAATTCGAAGATTGCTGAAATGGCTGCTGGGAAGGATATGAAGGGCGGTCCCTAAAAAGCGTGACAAAACATGAATAAGTTTGGTAAAAGAAACACATTACCGTGTCTAACCTTCAAAGATTGTCTGTGAGGGAGAACCAAGAAGATTCGTCTGATGTATTCGCCAAAAGGGGAACTTTCCGCGTTCCACACAGGCTGTCTGTTCGGAACCAAGGATTTAGCTAATAGCAAGCTATTAGTTAATTTCACAGGTTCAAGCAGAGCTCATCATCGGATGGAATTTCAATCAAAACAAAGGCTTGGGGTAACTTGTGATCATAGGCAGTCTATTTGCCCAGAGCTGGCCCTTGATAAAGCACTTCGTTACGTTTGGGATGATGATAGAGAAATGGGTAAAATTTAAAATTGACCCAAAATGCCAAGCTCTAGAAATCAAAATTTCAACGATTTTGGTGTTGCTCTGAACATAGATTTGCTATTTTAGCCCACGGCATTTTGGGACGATTTTGAATTTTCATCTCATCCCAACAACCCCATTTTACTACCATCATTGGGAAAGTAAAAACGGCGAACTTCTCAAACAGTACAGTTTTCAAACAGTACCATGGAAGGGGAACACGGTTTTGTTTTTCTATTCTGTCACTTTTTCTATTAAAGACTGCCTAATAGTTTATTGGAGAATCTTTCGTCGCCCTGTGTCACTTGGACCGAAGTCTAGTGCCATGCGTTAAGAATGAAACAGATTTAAATTTGTCCCTTGTAGTTGAGAACTTTCATAATGCAAAAGAAATCGAATGTTCTGGTCGTACCTTCTAAAATGTTCCAACAAACTATGTTTAGGTCCTTGTGGGCCGTCACCACGCGATTGTTGTTCATTACAGCCAAAGAAATGGCGTCCGTATCATTCGCATATCGCAAGTCATGCGCAAGCTTTCCTGAAACATAAAGACACAGGTTGTTTACACGGAGAAACCAGTTCGTCAACGGTTTGTGCAAAGAGGTAAGCAAAAATGCCTTATGGTAAGTCCCGTTCGGATTGTATATTTACCATTTACTCAAAAAACCTCAATTTACCAAAGAGACCAGGACGAGTTCGACCCGATCATAATTCCAAGATGGCGGTGAAGAATTGCAAATGGTAGGCACATTTTCCACTCGGATATTTCGGTTGGAAATTTTTGACTACCTTTCAAGACGTTTCGTTTATTTCGAAAATTGTCCGGTCGGTCGAGTCAAAATTGTCTCACCATTTACATTCTGACCGAAATTTTTTTGGGCAAATGGTTAACTACCGCATTCTCCTTACACGTCTCCATACACAACTTTAGTACTTTTTAAAGTACTCTTTAAGCTCTGATGTCAACACACAAATTGTCCTTACTAGAAGAATTTGATGAAATATTAACATTGTAAAACCTTATATCAACATTTAACCAATCTCTTTACATTTCGTACTGTACTAGTTGAGAGAAATTGTTAATGTATTATCCCTTGAAGTTCTGATGTCAAGTTCTCCTTACCGGTCTCAGTACATTTCGTACTGTACTGGATGGGAGAATTCACATGTTTCGCTTTCTTCCATCAAACAATAGTGTACTCACTGTTCTGCACATCCCACACGGTGGAGTGTCGGATCCAGTCGCTTTCCTTGGTCTTCCGTGTACTGGACACGAAATGCTTGCCATCTGGGGTGAGTTCCGCATGAGACATAGTCAGCCTCTCATACCCCTCCCTT
Source organism: Orbicella faveolata (assembly GCF_042242905.1). NCBI lineage: Eukaryota > Metazoa > Cnidaria > Anthozoa > Scleractinia > Merulinidae > Orbicella > Orbicella faveolata. The sequence goes on along the minus strand of NW_028301540.1, from coordinate 5,535,541 downwards.
TCGATGACAAAACATTGTTCTCTCGTCACCAGGTCCCACACAAACACCTGGGAACACGGCTCGTCTGTCCAGACAGCAATCGTTCCTTGTGAGTTCACGATAAATGAACGAAGACTGTGTTGAGGTTGGCTTGACCCTAGAACTGCCACCTGCTCTCCCGTTTCAATGTTGTAGAGCGTCAAATGTTTACGATCGTGAGAGTATGTTAGAACTTCTGTTCTTTTGTTGACGACGCAGATATCATCAATGCCTAAAAAGTCAAACGGTGGGATTTTTCCTTTGAGTACCGTTACAACTTTCCACGTTTGTAAGTCCACGATCGTCACGTTTTCTCCCACGCGAACAACAGCTCTTCTGCTGTCGATTATTTGAATGTAGCTTGTTGTAATACCGGTGACTTTGCGCACAGGTAAAACAGTGTACAAATCCCAAATGGTCACGCAGTGGTTGTCAATCCCCAGTCGGCCGACTGTCACCAGGTGTCGAGAGTTGCCTGGGATGGAATAAATGTTCACCAAAATCTCGGGCTTTTCTACTTGTCGGTGAACATCTTGTTGGGTTAGATCCCAGACCCTCACGATATTGTCGCCACCGGAAGTAAGAATCGCATCCCGGCCCACGGCAAAGGTCCTAGAAACGTAATTGGGATGTGGTAGAACATCTTTTCTCTCGCCACTTTCAAGATCAATTAGAGCAACTTTGTCGCGTTTTGGGAACACCAAGATGTTCTGAGTGGGGTCCAGGGAAGAGTGTCGAATCCAGTCGTCGATTTTGCACTTGTATGTCCGTAAAAGTTCGCCTTTACCGATGGAGTAAAGGTCGATTTTCATCTTTTTCGCAACAAGAACCTCATTCTCTGATTTCATTACTATTTGAGTGAGGTGAAGGAATTCTTCCTCGTCTTTCTCTTCAAAAACTACAAATGAATGAAGTATTTTGAAGTCGCTTAAGTCAATCACTTTCAAGGAATTTTCGTCTTCTTTTGAGTTACAGAGTACAATGTCGTTCCAGGAGGTTAGCAAGCTGTTCTGCCCTGCTCCACCGACCGGTTTGATGCTTGTTAAACTGTGCAAAGATTTCCCAGAGGTGGTTAACATCACATTCAAACTCTTTTCTTTGAGGAAGACCAGTTTGGATCCTTTGTTGCCGGCTAGCGTCAGTGGAGGATAGCTCTCAAAATACTTGGTTTCTACCCTGTGGTACGAAAAAAAAAAATCAAAACAAACAAATATAAAGCAACAAGCAGACATACCATGTGAAGTCCACCTGAGACGATGGTAAAAAGGACATGCTCTGTATTCAAGTTTCAGAGGGATATAAGAAAATCAGAAATTAAAATCAAATCAGAAAATTATGTATTCTTTTAACATAACTTCCAGGCATCCCAGCACAGACCTTAACTTCAAGTGAGCAACTTCCCCATCCTATTTCCTGAAATGTCGTGCGAAAAAACGAGCGAAATTCAAACGCGTCCAAAAGTTAGAGGTTTTTTAAATGTAGTACACTTTCGATGGCCTTTAGGCTCGAAACGAAAACATTGTGTACGTTTATCAAGCGGTATCAGGTGCCGCGAGTCCCTCATACCACTGCCGAACAATAAAAGATTACGACATCAAATGTCTCCAAAATGCAAAACGAGAAAAATAGCACAGTATAAAAGACCGACAATTACACTTAAATAAAGGGCACCTTTAGCTGAACTAAATATTTCTTACCTGTGAAGTATTTCACCAGTTTCAAATGAAATCACCACTATGCCTCGTTTAGACGAAGCCACGATGACCTCATCGTCACAACAACACATGATCATGCCAATCTCTTCTCCAGCTTCCGGCACGGTCAGCAATAAGGAGCCATCACTGATGTCCCACACTTTCACCACACCGTCTTCTGCACCTATAACAAAATGGCCGCAGTCAGGAGTCGACGTTCAATTCATCCAGCAGACACGAGAGAATTTTGGGACGCAAATCGCGGCCAATCAGAGACTACACGGATCTCTGAGGAACTACGTCATCAAAAATTTTTCAGGTCGAATCGACCAGACGAAGATTCGAGGGTGGAAGAGTTACGGCTGTTTCAAGTTTGTTTAAAGAGGAATCTTTGTTTACAATATTTGCCTCATTAGCATAAGCGAACAGTTTCTGATGGAGTTACAAAAACATTAGTTCTGAATATTGAAAGGGCACAGCACGATTTACTGTCCCTACCGATGTATTCACTACTTCTTGTGCGACGCCTATTTAAAGAAGGTATGAGCCCATTAGCCCTTTTGCTATCCAGAAATTCTGCAGTTTTTGAAAGCCAACTTCTCCTCGAATATCACACCCAGAGCCAAAAATTTCACCAATTACTAGTTAAGGTTCAGAAGCTCTTTAAATGTTTGTAGTCAATTCGTGTCTATTGCGATGCCTTCTCTGCGCAAAGTCTTATGTTAATGAGGAAAAATGTAAACAGTGGCGTCAGAAAAGTTTTTCGCCTATTCAGATCAAAGAAAAAACATAGCAACAACAGCTTTTAAACTGTAAGTGTTACCCAAACATTACCTGTAACAACGTATCTACCGTCACTGGTGGCAGCGAGTCCATGGACTGTGCTGGCCGAGTGTCCAACTAACGTTTGTATTAACTGTCCGCCAGGAGGGGTTAAAAAAGCTCTGGATGGGATCAGTGTGGGCTCTGGTGGCCTGCGAGAATCCTGGACAAGCTTGGAAAGTACCTGAAGTTAGAAAAGGTGACGGTTAGGCCAGGATTACAGCACATTTGGCGCCCACCAGTGAGAAAAGCGTTCAAGACCGCCCAAGTAACAGTTGGATAGCAGTAATTGGTTCATATCTTCATGTAAGGTGCTCCCAGGGAAGTGTTGTCTTCATATTCCGACAAGAATCCGTGTTTGCAGTCCGTGACTTTTCCCGCGCTTGTCACAGGTTAAACGATTTCCCGCGCTTTCCACAGGTTACATGCTTTCTAACGTTTGCTACCCGTAGAAGGGTTTCCCGCGCTTGCTGCAAGTGCTGAAAATTTCATTCCTCGTAAAACCGATACCAAATTATCAATGACGTTACTCTTGTTAATCTCAACAAACGAAATGTAATGAACTAACTAGTATCAAAACGTAAAGCAAAATCGCCCAACCGGAACCAAGCGAGGAAGACGCGACACCAGTTTGAATTTGTTTCAACAACGCATATATATACTTACTGGTGATAGGCTGGATGAAATAACGTGATAGGCATTCTTAACCTTACACTGTCAAAAAGAAAGTACAACAAAAATAAACAGTTTTAAGATTAAAACCAGTAACAGTACTAACAGAACACCAAGTCAAATGTTACGTTTTCGGCGATTTAAAGAATATTGTTGTCACAAGTTTCAACTTTAATCCTGAATTAACCAAATCTTACTTTGAAAAGCTGGGTCGAGGCATTTTAACAATGCCGTACAAGAAATAAGGGGGCAAAACCTGACTAAGGGAACAGAAAAAACATCAAAATGGTGCGAACCTCGTAAAGCCTCGCTACAAATTGCGCAGCGAGTTGTTTAGAGTCGCTCAAAATGGCGTCTTGGGCGAGCTGAAGCACTCCCCCAACAGCAGCAATGTCAGGGTCATTGACAACCTTCATGGCGGCATGGAAATTATCCAACACAGACCTGTGAACAAAAGCAACATTGTTAAAAAAATGTTCAAATGTTGTTGTTTATAGTGGTCAATGCGCTTAGCTCCACCTAGCTAGTTCACAGGCATGCCACTTAAACTGAAAGAAACAAATATATCAACTAAACATAATAGGGTTAAAAATCCCAACTGGCGGGAGGCAGACCAGTTTGTTACATACAAGCGTGACCGTGGAGTTGAACTAGGGTCTACCGAGAAACAACACCAGCTAGTGGTCAGAGCGGGACTTGAACCCGCGACCTCCAGATTATAAGTCTGGCGCCCGAACCTCTCAGCCACGCTGCCTCTTCCTCCTCTGTTTAATTCAGAGACAAAATAAATACAAGCATATCTGACCAGAGTGTACCTTTGAAGGAAAGGAAGAAAAACTGCTTGAAACGCTTCATTTAAAAGTTATAGACTGAGAACGTTTTCAGATCGAAGTCAAATTGTGAAGCTTTAAAATGTTTGTATCAATGCTCTTGTTGTAAGTAGCTGGTAGTTGTAGTAATTGAGTTGAAGCATGTTGCAGTAATTTGCAGCAAGGGTGGTAATTTCGGCGAAACAACTCTTTTCAACATGAAATGCGACATTTTTACGCCGCAACTTGCAAGACAATATTGCTCTGACCACTTACCTTACTTAAGTTTATTCTTATAAAGGCAAAAAGGCTGTTACCCTACCTGAGAGAACGCGCCGTTATTTTTATTCTGAGCCAATGAAAGTTACAGAGCACTTCACTTTTTAACTCGTCCCATCTTTCGCTGCGCATCAGATGAACGGGAAGTTCGTGTAGTTTTCTCAAATTGTATCTGCCTTTAGACAATATCAGAGGTTGTCCTGAAATACTCGCCAAGCGCACGTGTTTGCCATGAATGAGAGTCGTCTCCTTCGTGTTCTCCGCTGCACAAAAAGGAAATAAAATTGTTCTAGACCTGCTAATTTTGCGCGATTATCGCTTTTTCCACTAACAATATTAAGCCTTTTTGAGATCTGTGATACAAAAGTTACATTTGACAGTCGCTGCTGCCACCTAGCACGATAGCAATTGATGATAGTTAATGAAGGAAATCAACGTTTGATGAGTAACAGCTTCATGTTTGGTGTTTGGGAATAAAAGGCACCCCTTTCTATTACTCCCCATATAACCTCTCTATATTATGATATCATGTGAGCTGAATAAAGATTCTACGTATCCATAAAAAACCCCTTAGAATTCAACCAAATAGTGTGGTGTGTAGTGCCAAAAAAACTTTTAACATGGCTGTTTATATCAAGGCGTGTGACAGAAACGGCGAGTTTCAGTGTTTCCCTGTGGCCAGTCATTAAGTGCTCATTGTATCCCCTAGCATGCTTAACAATGTAATGATCTAAGGAGAAATTAGATGTTGAACCATCTCACTTACCTACAAAATTTCTTCCCAAGAAATAATCGGCAATTGCGCTGTGCAAGCGCTTTCTCTCAGACGAATCTGACAAGTATCTGGCTTGTGCAGCTTGAACAAACTGACGGTGATACCAGCAAGTGACCTGGGCACCATCCGCCCCCCTGTCCACCAGGTATGAGGCAAGATCCGCCCTTATTCTGACCCACAGCAGGGGGGGAAGCCTTCTGATGGGAGGGGTCCAGTACTGGAACACATCATGGAGGAGGGCTTCATCACACGACAAGATGTCCTCGAGCTCGTTTGTCGTCAGACCGCGAGACGCTGGCAGAACACAACAAAAGAAAAAAATCTTAGGGTCAAATGATCGTACTTTGTGAACTTTCTGTGGATTAAACCCTAGGTAACACCATTTGAAGGAAAGCTATAACGAACGCGTTCATTGCTTTGCACAAAGTGGTTCCAACCTTTCAGTCTGTGAATGGAGCTCCAGTGTATGACTACACAAATGAAAGCTATCGAGCAATACTTTCATGTGGTACTGTTTATTATGCTGTACAAGGTGGTTCCAACTTTTAAGTCTGTGGATGAAACCCCAGTGTGTGACCATTACAATGACAGCTTGTGAGCAGTATTTTCACGTGGTACTGTTTAATATGCTATACAAAGTGGTTCTAACTTTTAAGTCTGTGGATGAAACCCTAAGACATGACCATTCAAATGAAAGCTATTGAGCAGTACTTTCACGTGGTGCTGTTTATGCTATACAATGTGGTTTTAACGTTTATGCCTGTGGATGAAATCCTAGCTATTGAACAACTATAAAAGGTTCAATAACTTACCAGCTGTCAGGTATCCCAGTGCACTTCGTACTAGGACCTTGCCATGGCTTATTTCAACCCTCTCGAAAAGTTTGTCAATAGCCTTCCGTATCGTTGTCTCTAAGGAAGTCTCACTGGGCGTGGAATAAGACCTCCACAGACGCGTCTCATCGTACGAGATTTTTAGAAACAAAGGAAGGGGACATTGTTTGAAGGCATCCTTCAGCACCTGCAGCTGATGTTCCTGAAGGACCCTTTTCTCGGTGTTGAGCCATCTGTTCAAAATGGTAGACACGTCAGTTGAGGACAATTCAGGAATGGACACAAAACACTTCGGATCTTTGAAAAGCGCCTGCAATTAAACAAACACACGGTTTAAAGCTGTAGACCGCATGATCATGGCGGAACAAAAAAAAAATAGAAAAGTTAACCCGCAAATTAGAAAAAAAGCAATTCAGCTCTTCCTAAGAAAGAACTCAGTGCGCGCACTCTACCATGAAAATCCTCGTGATATTAGCAGCTCGGTTAGATTCGAATAACCTTTAATATCTTTTTCGTTTGGTCGTTGTGAAATTTTATCCCAACTGGCCGGAGGTAAACCAGTCGGCTATTTACAAGCGTGACCGAGGATTTGAACTCGGGACTACGGTGAACTGAAACCAGGTAGTGATCAGAGCGAGACTCGCACCCGGGACTGCTTGATTGCGAGTCCGACGCGCAGACCACTCGGCTACGCTGCCTCCTGCGATCGTTCAGTCCTGTTTGGAATTGACCTTCACTGGTTTGAAAAGTCACCACAGTTCGTAAGGTATGTTTTACCTTCCATTTTGTTTTCATCACTTGCTTCCCGCTTCAGTAAACGTTGACTATGCTGACTTTATCTCTGTTAGTTCGTCTTTCCAATTGAAGTGACACCATCAAGTTTACTTTGTTTTTAACATCTTTTTCTGTAATGGATATCAAGTTACAAAGTAACCTTTCAATGCTGGCATACCTTAAGCGTAGGAAAACACTTGTACTCTTCATCAGGCAGGGTTGACACAATGAACTTCACATGAAGTGGAAGTTGCCTTGGAAACCAAGTTAACTTCCTTGCCCCGTCAAGAGGGGAGAGCTGGTCAAGAGAGTCAAGAAGGATCACCAATGGTTGTTCCTTCGTAGCACTCGACAAAAAGACGGGAAACTGATCAAACACACCCTTAGTTGACTGAAAAAAAGCAAAATAAAATCAACACAGTGTGAGAAACTTTCAATCTGCGCTTCCCAGGGATTGGATCGGAGTCATACGATATTATTTTCAGCAATTATGTCATCTACTGGATCCCTGACAAACAAGAATTCTTCAAGAATCAAGAATATGTTTACAAGTCTAAAGAGTGGAGGGAAACTAGCCATCAACTACATTGATCATCTTGCCCCTTTTTTATCCAGCGCTTTCAAGGAAGTCAATCCCTAGAACGCTGAGGGAATTTTTGAGATGTTTCATTGCGAAGAGAGGCCCAAGATTGAGCAATACTGTTCCTTCGCCGGATTCCATATCACCAAGAGTTACGACACGCACAGCGTACAGCTGGTTTTCCAAACTATCGAGAGCCTTCTAAACTGGATTTCGTCGACAGCACACGGTGTTTCTGATCCTAAGCTTGTAACCGAAGAACGTTTGCAAAGATGTTACCCTACTCAAGCCGAGAAGGTAAACCTCCATTTGACTTCAGAGGAAGCAAAGACGAATCAGGTGTTCGTCGACTGGTAGTTGTCAAGTTAGGGAGAGACAAATACAGTAGTCCATAAACTTTCTCAGACTTAAGGTGCTTGACGTGGAAAATTTTGTACATTTTCGACAATATTTAAACATAGGGATTTTTTTCACCCAAACTTCACCCAGCATAGTCAATCGAACCCAATCGAACTGTATTTCAATCGAACTCAGTCGAACTAAATCGAACTTCCCAATTAAATATTCGTCCTGCAATCTGTTCTCAGGTGTCCAAAGTTGATACAGGGTGGCATTATCAATCCATCAGAGCGCAAGGCTTAAACTTTTTTAGGTCTCTAAGACGCACACAAAATGACGTCAAACGCCGTTTCATGTACTGACTTATTACACAGTATTAGCAATGTTGTAATTTCTCTTCAGTTGCCTCATTTCAATTACGTGTTTCGCTTCCTTTCGCTACATAGGTATGAATGTTCACGCATACGTTACACCAGGGCGGAACCTGCGTGAGCACAAACAATTACATGGCCATGAATTAAAGCTAGTATGGAACGTAAACTAAGTGTAAACTTTAGTGTTCGAAATGTTACTGCAATATTCAACACCAAAACCTTAGTTATCGTGTAGAAGAGCAAAGCTGTATTTTAAATACTGCAGCCTGTTGACTAATGTTTTGCCTGTGTCATTCATTATCTGTTTCACGGTTAACTAGCTAAAATAAATATCAAGATGTAAGCTGAGAAACGTAGTATTAAAAGTTCATTGTAAAATAATAAGCAACCCATATACACATAAAATTATGTAACTGTTTCCATGTGAATCAATATACTATTTTTGAGTCGATGTAATATACATTCAAACAGTCATTAACTAAAAGTATACGAGAAGAAATTTGCAATTCAGATATTATTCTACGTTCTTATGATTTCATGCATAAACTGTTTTTTTATTTGTGGTGCCCATTGTGTAAGGGTCAGGATCAAATTGCGCGAGGACTCTTGACCTGAAGTAAACTACACGTGTCTGGCAGGTAGGAAAACAGATATTCTTGAGCTAATTGTTCAAAAGATGGCAAATTCGTTCAGCTACAACGCAGCACTCGGCTACAAACAGAGTTCTGTTTCCATTCAAAAGGTAGACGGTAAGATGTTTATTGAATCTGATGTTTGTCCTCAAGCTGGAGACGCCATCTTGGATTTAGGTTGCGGTACTGGAGAGCTGTCTGCATATCTCGCTGAGCTTGTAGGACCCGAGGGAAAGGTTGTAGCTGTTGATCCTGACAAGGAACGAATTCTACTGGCTCAGCAGTCTTACGGTGAAGTCAAGAATCTCTCGATTATGGAAGGAAGCGCTTCAAACTTCCCAGGGATTGGATCGGAGTCATACGACATTATATTCAGCAATTATGTCATCCACTGGATCCCAGACAAACATGAAGTCTTCCAGAATATGTTTACAAGTCTAAAACGTGGAGGTAAAATAGCCATCCAGTACAATGATCATCTTTTTCCTTTTGAATCCAATGCTTACAAGGAACTCAATCCTGAGAACGCTGAGGAAATTTATGAAATGCTTCATTGCGAAGAGAGGCCCAAGATTGAGCAATACTGTTCCTTAGCGGGGTTTCATATCATTGAGAGTTACGACACGCAAAGCACACAAGTCGTTCTTTGGTCTATAACACACGGTGTTTTTGATCCCAAGCTTGTAACCGAGGAGCGTTTGGAGAGATATTATCCGTACTCAAACCGAGATGGTAAACCTCCGTTTGACTTCAGAGGAATCAAAGAAGAATCCGGTGTCTCTCGATTGATAGCCGTTAAGCCACAATGAACAGTGAAGCGTAACTGTTGCATGTACAGATAATGGGCCTTTTTTTACTGTCGGAGACTTCGTGTTTCGTGCGTGTTTCTTTGTGGTTTTTATTATAAGTCTAGACATCATGTCAAGAGACAATGGACATTTAGTGACAGACTTTGATCAACCCGTTTTTCTGATTATCACCTAGCAACGACCAATCACATTGTCTAATGAAATAGTATAAAGAGAAACATTTATTTCGTGCATTCAGAGTAGCTATTACACGCCCGTTGTAACAGTGAAAGCTAAGAGAAGAGATTAAAACGTGTGTTAAAACCCAAACGACTTTATTGACTGGGGCCTAGTTAGATTACCGAGTGACTAACCCTAGTGAACGGGGCTAAGTTCGCGAAACGTGGCACCTCCGACGGGACATACCGAGGAAGGATAAGGACAACTTTGTGAGTATTTTTAGTCCTGATCTTCTGTTCGAACGTCTAAAGAAGAAATGGAAGCGACTGAGAAAGCGCTGGACATCAAGCTCACGCAGCTCAAAATGACTATCGGGAAGACGAACGCCGTCATCGAAGCAGGAAAGGCAGAGTCTATCGAGAGGCAGCTTTCGACTTTAAGGTCCATCACTGCCGAAATAAATCGTATGCGACTGGAAGTGGAAGCGAAGAAGATCGAAGCCAAAGAAGAGATGACCGAAATCGAGACATGGAACGCCGAGATTGACGCGCAGTTAGAGAAGGCAGACCTCGAAGTAGAGAAAGTGCTCAAATGGATCGAAGACCGAAAAAGAGAAGCACAAGCGCTCGTCCAGGAAGAACAGCTTAAGTTCCACAAAACGAATCTAGAGATACAGGCAGAAATCCAAACTGCGCCACACCCCCAACAAGCTGCGACGGCCAGCGACATGCAAGCAAAGTTACCGAAGCTTGTTATTACTAAATTTGACGGTAGCTTCATGGACTGGCCACGATTCTGGGGACAATTCTCAGAAACGATCGACAAAACAAGTGTGGCAGCGATAACCAAGTTTTCGTATTTAAGAGAACTCTTGGACACTAAGGCGAAGCGCACAGTCGAAGCACTCCCTTTCACGCCCGAAGGATACAATAGGGCGAAGAGTATCCTGCTGGAGAAGTTCAGGAAGGAGTCTGAGATAGTCAAGGCCTATACGAAGGAAATTTTAGATCTGCCTACACTGCCCAATGGAAATCCGAAGAAAATCTGCGAATTTGGCGAAAAGCTAACGTATTGCGTGCAGGCATTGCAGACAATGAACAAACTCGCGCAAGTCAATGGGATGGTTTCGATGACTCTAGACAAGTTGCCAGCAATTCGCGGAGATCTGGTCCTCAACGACCCGGAATGGGAGAAATGGGACTTCACACAACTGTCCGAGGCTATTCGTCTGTGGATAAGAAGAAATCCGGTGGATACAAGCCAACGCGAACGTGAACAAGAACAGCAAACAGCGAAACGGAACTTACGCCCATCAAGAATTTACCATGCGCGTCGCGACGCCCATTTGAAGCCCCGCTGTTGGCCTTGCGTTTACTGCGGTGAAGATCACAGGGTAGCAGAATGTACAAAAATAACAAGTGTCGCTGATCGCAGACAAATTCTCCTTAACAAGCGTCTATGCTTTAACTGCACCACAGGAAACCATCGCGCCATCTATTGTAAAAGCAGTTCTGCCTGTCAACACTGCCACAAGCGTCACCACACGTCCATTTGTAATATGCCCGCCCAGGAATCTATTAACCAGCCAACGCCTGCGAGAGGAGTCGCCTTGACTACAAACCAAATTGGAGAAGGTTTATTCCCTGTCATCGTGATAGAAGTCAGTGGCATTAAGTGTCGAGCGCTCATCGATTCTGGAGCCGGGAGCTCATACGTTTCCGCAAAACTGATCGAACTACTTCGCATAAAGCCCACTGATGTCCAGACAAAAACAATCGATATGCTAATGTCCTCAAAAGCTGCCAGACTCGAAACTTACGATCTAGAATTACAATCTGTCGACCATCAATTTTCGCTGTCAGTCAAAGCAACCAAAGTAAACAAGACAGAACTGTTGTCCATTGACAACCCTAATTATCGCGCGCTAATTGAGAAGTACCCACATCTGAAAGGCGTAAATGTCAACGACAATGATACGAAAGCGTCTTTTCCGGTCCACGTGATACTTGGCAGCGGAGAATACGCCAGGATTAAAACGGAAACCAGGCCCAGAATCGGACAAGACAACGACCCGATCGCAGAACTGACTAAGTTTGGATGGTTCCTAATGTCCCCAGGGAAAGAATTCGACAAAAACATTATGCTTTTCACCCAGACAAGTCAAAGTAACTACGAAGATCTGTGCAGATTAGACGTCTTGGGATTGCGTGACATGGCAGACCATGATCAGTCAATGGTGTTTGACGAGTTTAAGGAACGATTGACACGCTCGCCAGAGGGCTGGTATGAGACCACTCTCCCGTGGAAAGATAACCACCCAGAACTGCCGTCGAACAAGGAAGGCAGCTTGAAACGACTAAAGAACCTAAGCAGAAAACTTCAGCGAGAGGGACTAACGGAGCAGTACGACGCGATAATCCAAGAACAACTGTCACAAGATATTATCGAGAACGCCCCCCCTGTGTCACAACCGCTGAAAGAATTCTACATCCCGCACAAGAGCGTGATACGCAAGTCCGCCGAAACTACAAGAATGCGCATCGTCTACGACGCCTCAGCCCGAGCGACACCTGATGCACCATCACTAAATGATTGCCTGTACCCAGGACCAGCACTACAGAACAAACTATGGGACGTACTTATTCAGCAGAGAGCCTACCCAGTAGTCTTAGCGGGGGATATTAAGAAAGCCTTCTTACAAATCCGAATTCACGAGAGTGAACGAGATGCCCTTCGTTTCCACTGGCAAACTGATCTGAATTCAGATGTACAGACATATCGGTTCACGAGAGTTCTGTTTGGTCTCGCGCCATCACCATTTCTATTAGGCGGGTTTCTTGAATGCCAACTTGATACCTGGGCTGAAAAGTACCCGGAAGAAGCGGAGCGACTACGTCGAAGTTTCTATGTAGACGACCTGTTGACAGGCGGTCAAGACGTGCAGCAAGCACAAACACGAAAGAAGATAGCGCAAGAGATTATGAGTGACGCTACATTTGAGTTGCACAAATGGCACTCAAATCATCCACAGCTAGAAGATAACCCCCAGTCTACATTGAGAGAAGACAGCGCCCAACCTGCATCAAGCGAAGATCAGACCTATGCCAAACAACAATTACTAGTCAAGACAAGTGAGTCCAAACTATTGGGCGTAAAGTGGGACAAGTTCCAAGACACCATCGCCGTGCAGTTCCCAAGTACAAGTGGCGCACCGACAAAACGTGAAGTCTTAGCCAAACTAGCGAAAGTCTACGACCCCCTCGGTCTGGCATCCCCTACTACACTACAAGGGAAGCAAATCTATCGAGAAGTGTGCGACTGCAAAGTACCATGGGACGCAGACATCCCAGAAAACCTTCGAACACGCTGGCAGAAATGGGAGCAATCACTGCCGGCGGAAGTAACCACAAGAAGACCCTTAGCACCTTACCAGCAACCAGTTATCTCGGTTGAGTTGCATGCGTTTGGAGATGCGTCAGCGTACGGGGTCGGAGCGGCGGTTTATTCAGTCGTACGCCAAGAAGACGGAATCACTCAAACCCTGGTTGCGGCAAAAGCAAGATTAGCCAAGAGAGAACTTACCATCCCAAGGTTAGAGTTAGTCAGCGCGCACATGGCTACCAATTTAGTTGTCAACGTCCAAAACGCACTGAAGGATCTACCTGAGCCGACGGTTTACGCTTGGCTGGACAGCACCGTCGCCCTTCACTGGATTATAGGAAATGGCCAGTACCGACAGTTCGTCGCCAACCGCGTGCAGAAAATTAGACAACATCCACAGATCCAGTGGAGGTACGTACCCACTGTTGAAAACCTAGCAGACCTAGCGAGTCGAGGAGGCCAGGTGACTAACGCAAAGCTCTGGTGGAATGGCCCAACGTGGCTGCGGGATCCTAACGGTTGGCCAGAGAATCCAGTTACAGTGAAAACCCAAGCTTCCGAAGAAGAGGCGAAAGTTATTAGAGAAGTACTCAGCATGGCAAACGGAAAACCTAAACAAGAACGAAATGTATTCGACGAACTCCTCGAGCGCTACGATCTACGTCGAACTCTGCGCATCCAAGCCTGGGTGCGCCGCTTCACCACCAATAGAGCGCGCAAGGGACCGCTAACTAGCGAAGACATACAAGAAACAAAGAATTGGTGGATAAGAAGAGTCCAGTCCCAAGAAGCGCAGAAGTCTCACTTTGAACAAACGAGACGTGAACTCAACCTCATTCCAAATGCCGACAAAGTGTTTGAATGCCATGGCAGAATCCAGGGACAGTACCCAGTTTATCTACCAGCTGACAGCCTATTCACCAGAAAGCTTGTACAGCGGATTCACGCAGAGACCTTACATGGAGGTGTGTCCCTCATGATGGCAGCGATTCGTGAAGAATACTGGATCCCGACCCTAAGACAGCTAGTAAAGGCTGTACGATCTGCGTGCTGGGGCTGTAAACGTTTCAGAGTCTCACCCGTAACAGTTCCACCCCCTGGACCGCTACCCACAGACCGTACCGTAACCCATGGCGGAGCAGCCTTTGAGGTCATTGGGACCGATTTCGCAGGACCAATATTGTACAAACTCACCCACAAACGCGAGGGAAAAGCATACTTGGTGATATTCTCGTGCAGCCTATCGAGAGCAGTACACCTAGAACTAGTTCCCAACTTAGCGACTAGTACGTTTATTCCGTGCCTCAAACGCCTGATAGCTAGACGAGGACGTCCAACTATCATTTACTCTGATAATGGTAGCACGTTTGTCAAGGCAGCCAAGTTGTTACAGCAGGTTAGAAGGGACGAGCAATTACAAGGTTTCCTCGAGTCCCATGACGTAAGGTGGAAATTCAATCTGAGCCGCGCCCCTTGGTGGGGTGGCCAATTTGAACGCCTAATTGGAGTAGTAAAGAAAGCAATGCACAAGGTCATCGGGAAAGCCACCCTTTCCTGGAATGAATTGACCGAAGTACTCCTAGACGTGGAAACGCAGGTTAATCGTCGTCCACTCGGTTACGTTGAAGACGACGTAGAATTACCCATCCTGACACCAGCCAGCTTTATGTTCCAGCGAACCAATCAGCTTCCCGAACTGCAGACCTGGAGAATCGAGGATACAAATTTGCGAAAACGAGCCAGATTTTTGCAGACTTGCAAAGATCAAATGTGGAATAGATGGCAACGTGAATATCTGACAGCCTTGAGAGAGCGTCACAACCTTGTCCACAAGACAGCTAACCACAAAGTCAGAGTTGGAGACATAGTGTTAGTACGATCTGATAACAAGAATCGAGGGAAGTGGCCACTCGCTTTCGTCCAGCAGATCTATCCAGGACGTGACGGCCATACTCGTGGAGTTCAGCTGAAAACCAGCAAAGGAGTGATAGAGCGTCCTGTTCAACACCTCTACCCCCTAGAGTTGCAGTGTGAACTTCCAGTAGGAGCTAGACAGCAATTGAACCCTGACGCGAAAACATTCAGACCAACAAGAGCTGCGGCCGCGGCAACTGCAAGAATCAAAGAGATTACCACTAATGAAGAAATCGAACAATGATGAACTTAAATCGAGTGATCGTTGTAGAACGTTTCATTTAGCTTGAAATCGCCTAGTAGTTTTGTTTCAGTCTCCAAAGTAAATGCACCCTCGCATGCAATGCTGCATTGGGGGAGTGTGTCGGAGACTTCGTGTTTCGTGCGTGTTTCTTTGTGGTTTTTATTATAAGTCTAGACATCATGTCAAGAGACAATGGACACTTAGTGACAGACTTTGATCAACCCGTTTTTCTGATTATCACCTAGCAACGACCAATCACATTGTCTAATGAAACAGTATAAAGAGAAACATTTATTTCGTGCATTCAGAGTAGCTATTACACGCCCGTTGTAACAGTGAAAGCTAAGAGAAGAGATTAAAACGTGTGTTAAAACCCAAACGACTTTATTGATTGGGGCCTAGTTAGATTACCGAGTGACTAACCCTAGTGAACGGGGCTAAGTTCGCGAAATACCGATGATCACTTCTCCGATTTTTTCATCCGAACGAAAAATAAGTCTCACCGCTCAATTTTTTAAAAATCCAGCCGTTAGTCGTGACAAAAATTGGAAAATTTTAACTGTTAGCCGTAAAAAATGTTAACCCGCCGTAAAATAATTTAACCACGAAAGCCGGAAAGTATTAAAGGGGTGGCGAATGGTCCTTCAAAACCATGGCAGAGTCTCGCAGAATTTTTCGAATTTCACGGATCTCGCACACGGTCTCGTTTTTTAGCGGTTTTATGCGTCTTGCGGTCTCGAATTTCTGCTAAGGTTAAGCCGAGAAAGTCTCGAAGTACCGATTTCAGTTCTTGACACTAAACGTCTCGAACTCGCATTTAAAACACTGAAGTCTCGGTCTCCCAATTGAAGAAGTCAAAATGTCTCGTTCTCGCAAAGAAAAACGCTAGTCTCGCCTTCTTGCAAAGTCTCGCATTTATCTTTCGCCAGCCCTAATTTAAGGTGCACGTCGTGACCTGACAACATTGTTATTTCAGGATGTCGCATTTCATTTCTGATTTGATATTTCAAGTCACGTGTATTAAATAAACATGCCTCTCTGCTCAGCCATTCTTTATTTGTTAAGATGGTTTCCGCTGAACTTTGGAGAAATAATGGGAAAAATAAAGTTACTAAAAATACCCCGTAGCAAGCATGATAATATTTTGAATACAGTTGACATGAACTTATCGAGACTTAGCTCTCAAGCTCACCCCGCGAGAGAAAATTGAATTTAAAGTTATCCATATTTCAACTACAACAGACGTTTCACGTTAGTTCAAAACAAAACAACATTTTTAGGAGGTTTGACATTACCTTTCTCGAGAATGCTTGAGAATTAATTTAACCTCGAATGTTCAGCGGAAACCATCTTAACAAATAAAGAATTGGTGAGAGTCACGTTTATTTAATACACCTGACTTGAAACATCAAATCTCAAACGAAATGCGACATCCTGAAATGACAATAACAATGTTGAAAGACTGTTCAACACGATAGAAATCTCGGGCTCATAATCTAGTTACTTAATAGCCTTGAGTAATTGAACTATTAAGAGAGATTCCCCTCAAAGTTCGAGCAATTATTGCAAAAAATATTTACCAAAAATCTACTGAGTATCACGGTAGCATTTCGAATACTATTTGAAACATCTCACTTAAATTCATTTCTCTGAGTGACCCCGCGGTTGCAACAACGGATGTTACTAAAATTGGGAACGGAGAACGGCGAACGGGGAACGGGGAACGGGGAACGGGGAACGGGGAATGGGGAACCGGGAACGGGAGTCTGAGAACGAGTGTATAGCGGTAATCCACCTGAGAATTCAACATGGCGGACAAAGGAAAAGAACAGGGAACAATTTGGGCAAATGTGAGGAAGTGCTACAGTTCTAAACGTGAGTTTCTACCAGCTGTGCCCCCTTATCATGTGCCCAGGACGTTTTTGTTCTAGCAGAGTCCGATTGGCACTGTGATAAACAACGCATGAAATGGGGCCTGGGGGAAATATCGAATCGGTATTATCACAAGCTACGTCCTCAATCGGTCAGGCCACAGTCATTCTTAAATAGAATTTCAAGCCTTCATAGTCTACTCATATCTTCTCAGTTTATGCGCGAGCTGTCATATCAATACGATTTCGAGGACAAGTGACATAACACATGACTGTCTTTGAACGCGGGTCGTCCGCTGTCTTCGCATTCGGCAGCGTAGCGGCCTTTCGGAGATCGGCAAGTCAGCTGGCAAATCAGGTGAGCAGCATATAAATAACCTGTGGCCTGGCCGCTTTGTCAAAGACAAAATATATGAAGAAACAAGCAAGGAATATTCCACAATAGTGCTAATGTTGGTGAAAGATGACCGCGGAAAAGCGACTGAGTGACACTTGGTGTGTTTTCAGATGACATGTTGTCACGTATCAAACGAAAAACAGTCTTTATTCTCTGTCTGCGTTTTGTGCCCAGTCTGCAGTCTGCATTTTGTACCTAGTCTGCATTTTGTACCCGGTCTGCAGTCTGCAGTCTGCATTTTGTACTGACCTATTAGGAAAGCATGTGATAATACCGATTCGATTTTCTGCCCAGGCGCTATTTTATATATGCTTTGTTTAACTCAGTACCATATTGGACTCTGGGGCACAGCCGGTAGAAACCCACGTTTACAACCGTAACACTTCCTCACATTTCTGTTCCCTTTTCTTTTCCTTTGTCCCCCATGTTGAATTCTTTGGCGGGTTACCGCTGTACACTCGTTCCCAGACTCCCGTTCCCGGTTCCCGGTTCCCGGTTCCCCGTTCCCCGTTCCCCGTTCCCGATTTTAGTAACATAAATTGTTGGAAATGCGGCAAACGAAGCGGAAACGAGTTTGTATGAGAATTTCAGGGATTTTGGTATTAAACAACTTTAATAAAATGTCACTTTAGTTTGTGTTATTTCAGACATCAGGTTAACTCACGCGCGGAACTCTAGCAGTCAACTTGTACACGTGTTTGATCTGCCACATGATTGACTTGAGCAATCGGCGAATTGTTGAACTTCTTGGTGTTGTACCGAGAAACCTGTAAAGGGTATATAGGGCATAGGTTAGTCCGCAAGTTTTGGCAGTTTTTTATTTGATTTCTGGTTTCCTTGTTTACGTGACTGTCTGTCTGTGTATCAGTCAGTCAGTCAGTCTGTCTGTCTGTCTGTCCGTCTCTTTGCCTGTCTTCCCCTCCTGGTTATCTCAGTGTCAGTCAATTACATGGATGGAAATCCAAGTGTAAATAAAATTTTAATTAATTTGATTCTGTTTGCCACGTCCGTCCGTCCCTCTGTCTGCCGTCTCTTTGCGTACCGGTCTGTCTCTCTGTCTGTCTGTCTACTGTCCATCCGCTTCTCAGTCAGTTAACAGGTTACTCTTTATGTTTGTCATGCCGTTCATCTGTGTTTTTGTCTGTCTGTCTACCCGAAAATCTCTCAATTAGTCTGCAAGTCGCAAGGTATGTCTGTTTTTCAGGGTGTCTCACATTATGCCTGCCTTCCCGCCTGCCTGCCTGCTCACCTGTCTGTCTGTCTGTCTGTTTGTCTGTGTCTGCCAGCAAATATTCAACCACGAGAGGACGAATCGGTCCAGCACACATACCTGAGACAAACACAACATTTTTTATCCATGGTTTCACTTATTGCCTTGGCCGCCAGGGCAATAACAGCTGTTTTACCGCACCCAGACTTCCCATGGATCACCAGGGGATATTGACTTGGGCCTCTAACATACTCTTCAATATCCTGATAAAAAAAGCACAACATTTTATTTCTTAAGGCCAAACGTTTTCCTACCGTAAACTGACCGCAATCGGAGAAGTAAAAAAATATAATCAAACATATTATATATACCCATGGGGTTAAATTAAGATTAAGCGCTTTCAAAGATGCAATTTATTCTAACAAGAAGCAGCCATTGTTAAAGGAGCTCAGTCACGGTATTTTGAGTTATTTTGGCCACATACAAAATTACCTTTAAATGGTAGGAAATCTGAAAATAACAGTTTAATAAGATAGAAAAACACCAAAGAGATCATGATAAACCATAAAGGAACAAGGATGGCTAAGGATGGAGAAGATTAACACGGATTACAAACGACGAATTTGAAAAATTGAGGCTAAACTTTTCAATATGCGCAAACCGTGACTGAGCTCCTTTAACTTTGAACTGATTTCCTCGTCGTTATATAACAGTATTTTCAGACACAGCGTTGGTCAAGAGTTTTATCAATCCGCTTATCCGAATGTAAAATGTTTCAGATGTAAAAATAAGCTCAACGCATATTTATGCCGAATGCAAATCCCGCAATGATAACACTAGATTCCTCCAGTACATTGCAACTAAGTTTACCGTACACTTACAGTATTTACTCGATTAAGCGTCACCTCCAATTAAGCGCCGCATATGAGAGCATTACTATTATTAGAGCGCTGTATGCCCTCGAATGAGCGCCGCATTCATTCATAACAATACGGCACTTAATCGCAACATGTTGAGACCAAATTATTCGAGAAGCCAAAATTGGAAAAACCAAGAGCGATACTACACAATCTAACCAGGCTCAGAAATTTATTCTTCTAGCCCCAGTTGTTTGAAGGCTAGATAACGCTATCCACCAGATAAATCGCTATCAGGAATCCATTGTTCCTGTATATCCAGTGGATAAGTGCTAACAAAACAAACAATGCTATTCACTGGATAGCGATTTATCCAGTGGATGGCGTTATCCACCCTTTGAATAACCTGTGTCTGGATGACAATGATTTTCAGTTTGAAGTGGCCATATTTTGTTGCTAACATGTTGCTTGTTATCATTTACAACCGTTACGATTTTGAAAGAGTGCCGCCCCTAAACAAAACGCTAAACATTAAAAGCGCGCCGCGGCGCTCAATCGAGTAAATACGGCAAACCTGTCGGCCAACTTGCCAGAACAACAATGTAACGTGTAAGTTTAAGGTGGCCGAACACAGTTTTCGCGCGCGCTTTTGCTGATGCAATTGAGCGCACGCACAAGGATTGCAAAAACAAACATGCCGTCAATAGAGCGATCATTTTCTTTACTCAACACCCGCACTATCTGTGCTATTTTTCTCTATTATTGAACGCAGTCTATTGATGGCTTCAGTCTTTTATTACAAAGATATGTTAGAAAAGGTAACGACGCAAAGAACCCAGCAATTCTCAGCTTTCTCTTTGTTACCGAAAGAACCCAGTTAAATGCAGCGCATGCGCAGTTGCTTGAAAAATTGAGACTGATTGCTTTTGCAGAAACTTGCGGATTTCTGACGATCCAGTCGTTAGAATTTAAAGAAATTTGGCAAAAAAATAGTTCAGAAACCACGTGAATGATCTATCGCAAAAAATCTGAATTTTGACATAGGGAATTTTTAATAATACAGAACTTGCGGGGAAAACGATTAACGGCGAATTACGAAAATCGCCTATGTCAAAATTTTATTAGAACAGTGTTGACAGAAGGGATTTAATGTCAATTCGTAGTGGGCAAAAAATGAAAAAAGTCTAATGACTGGATTTTTTTTAAATAAACAAAAACCATTTTTTAAGCCTTGTTTTTAACCAGCCCCGTTGCCATGGCAACAGCACACACCTTAGCCAAAATGCGAGAATAAACTTTTCTGTGGTTAACCTTGACTCTTGCAAAAAACGGGCGCCAAAGCATAAATAGCTTAAAAGTAATGGTGAATTAGGCATAGGCTCTTGAAAACTGTGTTCGGCCAACTTAAATCTATCAAGCCCTAGCTCCCATCAAAGCCTGGGGAAACTCCCATATGAAAAGGTAAGGCAAGCCCTTTGTCTCGCTTAGGGGTATAAATCAAGGATTTTGGTTTCACTTAGGGTGTTCATGACAAAACACCACTATTTTTAGCTGTCAAAGTAACTTAAGGGTGCACTGGAAGAAATAACAATAACAAAACGCTGTTATTTCCATCTTTAGGCTCGATTTCCGATGGTCTCTCGAGTGCAGTCTACTAGAGTGGGCTCCCTTCCTGAACAGCGGCTGGTAATAGAGCCTTTTCCATTTTAAGTGGTATCTTTCAGAGGTCATATAAAGCTCGAGCCACTCCCAGATTGGTTAGGGGCTTAATTCAATTTTTCCGACGAGCATCTACGACCTTTTCATCTGGGAGTGCCCCCAGGTATTAAAGTACTACACCCTTTTTTGTTTAAGCTAATTTGAGCTGAGTACCTCGAGTGTTGGTTCTCTTCCGTAAACAACTTCAATTTTCTTCTTACAAAACAATGTATGCTGCACCACCTCAGCGTACAGAAAATTGTCTGTTTCGGCCGTTTTATGCTCCGCAATGCTATCTGTTATCATGTCCTTCAACTTGTTTTCAAAGTCCTCGCACAATTGGTCCACATAGTTTTTGTGCATGCCAACACTTGGATCAATACCTAGAAATAATGTTCAAAAATATTTCAACTTTCATTTCCCTCATTCATTGAATAACACACTTTTCGAAAACGCTTTTCAAACCGGAGGAATTTGAAAACGCCGGCTTTGCCTTTTAGTGTGGACAGAAAACGTTTTGAAAACGGACCTTTTCGAAAACGATGGCGTCCCGATAATCATGTGATTTCTCTGCCCGAGTTTTCC
This sequence comes from Orbicella faveolata, assembly GCF_042242905.1. NCBI lineage: Eukaryota > Metazoa > Cnidaria > Anthozoa > Scleractinia > Merulinidae > Orbicella > Orbicella faveolata. The sequence goes on along the minus strand of NW_028301540.1, from coordinate 5,513,815 downwards.
TCAAACAAAAATCCAAAATGGCCGGTGATTGCTGTGTTTCTAAATTCTTCCGCCATAGTGTGGACGGAAAACATTTGATGCGTTTTCAGACATTTTTAGAGAATACAGTTTCTACTGGTCAGGAAATAAGTCTTCAAGACAATTATTCCTTACCTTTAGGTGTCCAAGGGGTATCATAAGTGAAAATATTTTCTATGTGCATGACCTCCTTCATTTTCTTGTTTTTTAACTTGTGTAAAAGTGCTTGTGGGTGAGCATCATCCCTGTGGCACAACTCATCGAGACAATAATCACGATACTTTAAAACCTCGGGATTTTCAGCGTGTTCTGGTGAGTCAAGACCACTGATGATTCGGTGAAACCACACGCAAGATCGCTTTGGGTTTTCAGCTTGTAAGAGGCCATACTCAATTTCTACTTCACAAACTGAAATGAAATGGGAAGAAAAAAAAAACCATCATTCACAGGGCTGACTGGTCTAAGACAAATTATAACGAGCCCATAGGTTCCTAACCATGAAATCCTGGATACCCAGCACTTAAGCTTATATGAAAACAGTACATTTTTCCAGTCACCCAAAGGCAAAAGTTAGTCACCTGTGGCACCCAGACACTTCTGGAGCACAGCCCTGCATCATTCACAGGGCTGCACTCTAGGACCCCTCTAGAGGGGCTGTGCTCTAGAAGGGCTGTGCTCTAGAAGTGCCACAGGTGACCAACTTTTGAATTTAGACAACTGGAAAAAACTCACTTCATTCATATAAGCTTACTGTAAGTGCTGGGCACCCAGGATTTCATGGTTACGAATCTTTAGGCTCCTCATAATTTTTCTTAGACCAGGGAACCATGATTTAAATTTTACCTATCGTCACAAATATTGTACAAATATATAGAACATTGTGCATATTAACAGAATTCATTTATGAAAATTTTCAGAACTTACTGGTTAGCTTTGAACCCCCTGGGGGACTCCCATATAAAAAAGAGGTAAGGGGTCCAATTCTAAAACAACACATTATTTCCTGTCATATTTTTTCGGTTCAACATCCTAAAAGGTACCACAAAATCTTCCACTGTGGACCTTTTGAGGCTGAATACCCTAACAGCTACCAAAACCACTTTTTGAACCCCCAAAAAGTATTGGCGAGCAGCCCCGTCCTATTAATATAGGAGTACCCCCAGGCAAAAAAGGTGCCGTTGGTCATCTGGGACAAGTAGATCTATATTCTTGTTGGGTAAGTAACGCTTCATTCTCACTCGTTCGATGGGGAAGCACCCAGGCAAGTTGTCTGTCAACTGAATACAAAGAAATTAAACTAAGACTTGCCCAGGGCAAGCACAATTTGAGAGCTGCTTGTCCAAGGCAAGTTGAAATTCCATTTTTTTTTCAAGCCCTGTGATATAATTTTACACTCAGAAAGAAACTAACAACAGTGCATAACTATCTCACCTGATCGAACATATTTGTGCCAAAGGTCGTGATCCTTGTCTTTAAAAACCTCCTTGGCAGCTTGCTGAAGAAATTCTTTCATCTTGTTATACTGGCTTTGCCATTCTCTTTGTGCCTCTTGTTTGAGAGACAGATTATTATCATTAAAATAATTTGGTATCCAGGTTGTTACAGGCTGAAGAATGTATGATACAGGAAAACAATTTTTGTCTTTCTTGTACCACCTATTAAATGAACAGGAATACGGTCAGTAGCTATCTCTACCCTAACTTAATAAATATCTGAAACCAGACAAGGTCTCCTTACATAAATGCAGTGCATATTGCTGGCAAAATTAAAATTCAATGAGCTTTCAAAATTGATCTCGGTAAATTATTGGAAGACGATAACAAAGTTTTCATCATGAGGATAATATTATACACCTATTAAACAAAATATTTAAATACAGAAAAATAAAGAAATTGATTGATGCTATGTCCACACAAATGGAACCCATCCAAAACTCAGATTGGATAGGTATTTCATTGCTATATCTCTGGACACAGCAGGGTTTTTTTTTTTTTTCAGCATGAGGGCAACTGGTTTTCATAGGTGGGCAAAACATTTTGAATAGAACTTCTTTATAAGAAAAAATTTCCTCTGGATGGTCAAACCAGGTGGACAAGATCATTCTCACAGCCTGTCAATTTGCCCAATGCCTGGCCCTTAATGTAAACCCTAACACAGCACAGTCTAATGTCATGTCCTCTCTAACAGACTAGAAACTAAGCTGCCTCATTGTTAACGAGTCAAAATATTATAAATTATTAAATATTAAATAACTTCCTAAAGATGTTACGTTTAATAATTCTCTACCTTCCTCAACAGTTTCTGCTATTAATGACGTTTAACAACCTTTTTAACGAGCTCCATTTCTACCTACAAATCCACAAAAAAATAAAACACTAAAAACATGAAACACATGAAGCTGCAAAAATTGAATTTTGCAATAAAAAATCTTTGACCTTGGTTACCTATGATTATAACGTTGAAACAAATTACTTTTCATTTGCAAGTATTACCATAAATTAAACTGTGGATTGGGTTTTTCTAAGAGTCTTCTATGCTCATTGATCAAAAGCTAATGTCTGTAGGAGGATAAACAACAAGGGGGAAGTCACTGACGTGTGTTATGACATAAAATAGTATCGATGCCAACATGTACTACATAGGCCTGCATTATGTGCAAACAGCTACAGCTTCATGGCCATTCATTATTATTGCACCATGAGCATGCATTAGGTGCCTATGATGAATGCTTATAGTGGATGATGTGCTTAGCTACAACTAGCTAGTTCACAGGCATGCCAGTTAAACTGATAGAAAGAATTATTAAGTCCAGTGCTGCAACCACTGGGCCACAATACCAGTCCCTTGGAAATTCAATATTGTGATCATAATGTCTTTAAACCATACTTATTCAAAAGGTCCCTAGTCTGGACATCTGTGGCAGCACTAAGAAGCAACTCAAACTCCTGAGCGTCAATAGAGGGCAACAGAGGACGGTAACCGTACTTCTCAGAGAGCAATGTCTGTCAAACAAGACACAAACATCAACAACCACCACGCATGCAAATGATTAAGCTGTCCAGAGTGAATACAGTCAACATTAAGGGTGCACTGACCACAAAGTTTGGTCCAACAGATATCTCTTGACAGGCCTTGATTTCTCGCAGACATAGCTCAGTTGTCATGTGTGTGTTTGTGGCATCATCTCTCACACCCCATCGCATGTCCACAACCTGAAAAAACCCAGCATCAGTTATTAAGGGGAAACACTGCATTACAACAGCCACTTTCGGTTGGGTGAATATCACATAGATACAAACTGACCTTCTCAATATTGTTGTAGAACTTTGCCTTGCTGCCATCTTGTTATTACTTACTCACCCCCACTGCCAAATGCCCTTTCCCAAAAAATCCTCCCCTGCTCAGTCATTTCATTATTTTAAGAAGCCCCTTAATGCCGTCAACCACGACCACAATTTTACAGCCCTGAATGTATTACTACTACTACTAATTCCTAGCTCTCCTCCGGGAGAATGGGGCCATTGACTTGCCCTAAATGTATTAACTGTGTTTTATTTTCTACTGCAGGGTTTTCACATCTTTGCACTACCATGTAACATCCTCTATTTCATTATACTCTCAAAATCGTGCAAATTAAGATCAATTCCAGTTCAGGGAACTTTAAATTTTATAACTTTAAACAAAACAGGGGACATTACCTGGAATTCATAGCCTTTCTTCTGGCAGAATTCTCTAAGTTTGGGATAAACATTTTCCATAAGAGCATTGCGTTCATGTTCTGTGTCTGAAAAAATAGTTGTGAAAGTTAATGGAATGTCCTTTGCACTAATAACTTTTCTTAATTGCCTGTAAGTGCCTGGTAATAATATAAAGGCTGACAATGGGATGAAAACAACCCAGGGGATATATAGGACCGGGGTGCTCATCGGAAATTTGAAAAGAACCCTTAGAGGTACCAAGATCCTGTTTTGTGGGCATGGCTTGAAATTCTTTTCACCCCTAAAAAAACATCATTACTTTTAATAGTGATAAAGACAATTGCTTTAAATACCTTTTACTTGTAAAGATAATTTTGAAATATCTCCTGTCGTATTCCTCTCGACTCAGTAACCTAAAAGGTATTTCAAAAGCTCCCATTGTGGACCTTTTAGGGCTGAACAACCTAAGAGATACCAAAACTGCTTTTTTAACCCCTGAAAAGTACAATGAGCACCCCTGTCCTTTTTATAGGGGAGTCCCCCACCAAAAAAACGTCATCAGACTATGGTAGAAAATGAAACGCATCACAAACTCCTGCACAAATCATATCACCAGAACTGGGCTTTACACATGTACAACGCTGACGGAAATTTAAATACAAATTATTAGGAAATATAGAAAGTCTGCACAAAAAAAATCAGCTAATCAATCTGATAGCTGGCAAAAGAAACAAAAAATGGCAGCTACCCCATTGAACGGAACATCGTAATAGAGTGAAAGAGAGCACACCTTGCAGTATTGAATACACACCTTCCTGTGGGTGTTTACATAAGACAGGTATCACTGACTGAGTTGTTATATAGAATTATAAAGTGCAAGAAGTCTAAAATGACGGCAAGTACTCTACAAAGTTTTATACTAGGGAGGCTCTGCCCCTGAGGTCTAACCCCTTACCCTTTTGCAATATGCTATTTTGACAGAAAAGTTACCCCTTTTGTATACACTGTACCTTTTATTGAAAAAAATGTATCCCTTTCACAAACTGCTGTAACTGGCCCGTATTATTTATAAATTCCCACAAAAGCAAGTCTTTCTGTAATTTTCATGTAGTGCATAATAAATTAAATGATCCAGTTATACAGCCATAAGGTGCATCAGCTCAAAGTATGTTAATTAAAGGCCCCTTTTTAGATATTTCCAGACCCTTTCATATTCCTCAACTTGTGAAATCCTTTACCCTTTTTGGGCGGAGCCTCCCCATATGGGACATTATTGGGGTTTCCCCCCAGGATCGAACATTACCAGTGAAGGTGGAGCTCATGAAGATGCGGATGGTTCTTGAATTCACTGGACAGTTTTCTTCTATTAATCCTTGCAATACTCGCTCAACCCTCTCAAAAAAATCAGATCTAAACAAGATAAAACAAAAGTAGAACTGCTTTCAAGACATACTGTAAGTAACATTTTCTGGTCCTAGCTTACATGTACACTCAGTCATCAAGCTATTAACAAATGAATGTTTGAAATACTGCTAGGCCTTGATTGCCCAACCAATATTCTAAAAAGATAGACCATATTTCTCTGTTTTCAGCACCAAATCTCCCGGATAATACAAAGGAGAGGGCAGAAAATACATTTTTCATGCATGAAAATTTTAGGCCACTTTTTTGCACTTTGGGTGAGAATGTTTGGGGGTTTTTTTGTGGTTGAACAACATTTTTATGTTTTTTAGCATACCGTTCAAAAAGGTAAAATTGATGCTCTCCTGGATTTCAATTTTTTTTGGTTGGCATCTGGAATCCTAGTTTATTTTCAGTGTTACTCATGAAAACCAAGAGTTAATGACCACTCCAATGTATGCTGTTGAGGCATTCTTGCACAAAAAACAAAAAAAATTAGTTATTCAACTCACCCTACTGATCCTTGAACAATCTTCTTCCGTCCTTTTGATTTCAAAGCAGTAGTTGTTGAGGGTTTTTTTGCCTCTACAGTTTTGGCATTTTTCTTTGCTGTTGATTTGCTTTTATTTCCAAATTGAAGAGGCTTTACAGATGTTGCTACAGCACTTTTTGTTTCACTGGATTTCTCTTTTGCCTTCTGTTGTTTGGTACCAACTTGTGCAGAGCTGGCTGCACCACTAGTGACTTTCTTGTTGCCTTTTACCAGGATCGACCTGTTGTGTTCAAGAATGAAACTCAGTTATCATTGAAATTTTTAACAAAAAGGTACTGATCCTAAAATTATTCTGTTTTACATTCTTCACAGGCATGTATGCAGTGTCTTGACGACATGTTTCTCTTCCTGGATGGGATGATACTCCTCCTCCCCCCTGGAGGGATTCTTGGGTGGGGGTGACATGTACAGTAAACTTCTTGAAACTCGTACTCTGATACTGACCAAAATGTACAATTTACCCTTCCCTATTTCAGACCCAACCCAAAGTTTGGTGCCCTGTTTCAGAACTGATCCTTCTAAAAACATAACCATTTCCAGGGTTGTCATTAAGTTTTGGCTCAGCTATAGCTTTAATCAAGATTCACTCCTGGAACAAATGTGTTACTTTATGGGTGAATTGTATCAACAACAGCCAAGTTCACCATAATATTACAAGGGCCCACCAAGCATGCTCAGCCTTAACACATGCTACAGCCCTTATTAGCAGCCCTTATCTAATGCCAAACATACCCAATATTAAAGACCAGAGTGAACAAAATGGCCCAAAAACCATACTCTTTCATGCTGCAGATACCTATATAGCCCATTAAAGAGAGTACTCCCCCCCCCCCCCCCCCCCACCTAACCCAGTCTGACAACATTCCATCACTAAGGTCCACTATCCCTGTTACACTGGCAGCAATAGGATAGTTAGCCCTGAGCGACCTGTCTATACATAGTTGGGATGCTTTTAAGTGACACTCTATTTCAAATTTTTATGCAAGTTACATAACACCATACAGATCTCTGCAGGAATTATAAAGTTAACATAGTTATGCAATTTGAATGCTCAAATTCAGACCTGTCACATATATAGGGATGACAATCAGGGACACTTAAAAAAATTGTGGGTTTCAAAATCTTTTGATTCAATCTTGAAATCTTAGAATCATTTGTGATGAGTCACAACGTCTAATTGTTTTGTTTGGTTCTCTCTGTCTCTTAGTCTACAGTCTTATACGTCTCAATCTTGGATTTTCAAACAAAGGATGTCAGCATCTGGGCAAGAATCTTTTACTATTCAATTTAATGTTCACCTTCCCCTCGTATGGGGAAATGGAAAACGTTTGTACATACACCTCCAAAGTAAGTGGTCACTTGGTAGAAGTGGACACTTACACCCGCTGTGGTCATGTTTGCAGGGCAAAATGCTTAAGTTAATTACATGTAAGAGGACACGTCTCCTGAATTGTAACCTGGTGCCATGAAAGGCTTATTATTAAACTAGATTTATCACATCACTACCGGGCGCACGGCGTAGGCCTGCCCTGCGATCCTAGACTAAACAAACTAAATAACTTTCATCACTTTGATAATCCAGCTGTTTTAAGTTCACTCATTTTGTAACTCATTGTTTATTTCAAGTCTCCAAAGCAAATTAGTTGACGATGTCTACATTGTATTCACCACGAGGGATTTTCCTACCTGCCTTCAACCTTGACATCATTTGGGCTTAATATGTCAACGCTCGCTTGAGAAGTTGTTTCGTTTTCTTGCTGCAAGTTCGCACTGGAGATATTGGACTCAGACTGCGTCGAATGCGCCCTCGATTTCCATCTGGACGTAGCAAGACCGGTATTTAAGGTTAATCGTGCAGGATTCGAGCTTGCACCTGTGCCCATCCCTCAAAATAAGAAAATGCCAAAGGCAGATCTCCAGAAGTATCTAAGTCTTAAAACTTTGAGGCCAACGGCTCAGCTGACTCAGCTCGCGCAAGACTCAACAACAAAGAGAAACACTTAAAAGCGGAAAATTTTCGCTTGATCGCCGACAGCAACATTCAATTTGAAAACTACTAAAACTATTGAGTTTTTCATTTTAACGTTTCTCAAGAAATAGAAAAGTACCGCGGCTAGATTGTGCATTCTACTGTCATGACATTACGTGAGCGGTGCGGCCATTTCAAATGTTGTTTATGCGCGGGTAAAAAATTCGGAACTTCCCGGAAAAAAACCGATCGCACCGGACTTCGATCGTATCGTGCTCGTTCGTACTTGTGAATTCCCTGTTAGCTCGAACTCAAAACCATTTCCCTTGCCCTTCAGTCATTCACTATCAGTTATTTCGAACTCCCATTTGGAACTATATTTCATTTCCCCTGAGAGTTCGAAATAGCGAGGTTCAACTGTCAGTTAACTGTTCATACAGCTGTACTGAGGTTGAGGTTATGCAACAGTCCAAATATTTGTAAAACAATTATTCTTTGAAATCGAGGTAAATATTCTGCCGGTTTGAATATTTGTTTAAGTACATACACACAAAGTGATCTTACAAAAAAGACGAGAAGGAAAACATTTTTAAAAAGTCGATTTTAAAATTAACCTCGCAATTCGTGAGTGGAAAACGTGTAAGTGGTACAGAACATGCGTGAAACTGTAGTTACAGTATTTTCAAACATGGTAGATCTACATCACAGTCTAGCAAAATGCCCCTTTTAAAGGAGCTCAGTCACGATATTTTGAGTTGTTTTGGCAACGTACAAAATTAGCTTTGAATTGAAGGAAACCTGAAAACAGTAGTTTACCTTGAAGGTAGAAAAACACCCGGAAAAACACTAAACTGAGATAACAATAAACCAACAAACAGAAGCGTGAAGTCACGCTGTCACTTGCCAAACGTGCCTTTTAAAATTGTGGAAGAGGGAGGCAACTTACTTTTCTCATTTTTTTGTCTAAATATTGTGACACAATGAACATACAAGAGCCGTTATCTCCGTCGTCCTTTATGTGCTGAAGCTATCATCAATCAGGCACTTGGTGTATAAGGAGAAACCGAAAAACAGCACACCGTACCCATTAACTTATCACACGTGCATGGCCTAATAGCGAGTGTAAATAAGTTGTCTTTTGCACGCAATAAAAATAAAAACCTCAGTATAGCGCATTTTATCCATTCCATGTTCATTTTGGAGTGTAGAATTCCCGGCCAAGGGGTAAAAAAAAAAAGTATAGCCGTTTAAAGACGTTCAATTTTTCGAAAATTTTCTGACGATGCTTGGCCTCCCTTGGAACTTTCTCCTTTATACGAAGGCGTTGAAGGAGATTCCCCCTCAACTCTCTCTAAAGACTGACGTCTTCGGCGCTCGCTAGACTTGCCTTGCCCGTGTTGAAAATTTTGCTGCAGCCCTCGCTTTCGCTTCTAAAATTTAAGACGATTTCAACCAACAATGATGTTCGAAAGCGATGAATTTGTTCCTGTCAGAGTAAACCAGGTAGCAGAGAGAGTTACTTTACTTGTATTGATACGACGTTTCAGTTCGAGAAATACGCTTTGTTAGGTCTGATTTATATTTGTTTCTCACCCTCGGTAATCGAGGGACATCAGCTATAGCTATCCGATTGAAATGCGCCATGGACAGGGATGTAGTTGATGGCCCAAGGAGTTGAACACTGAGTTGCACATCACGGCTTTGACTTTGGTTTCGGCTCTCAAATAAAGCTGTCAAATGGTGATCCCGAAAAGACGACAAGTCCGTAAGGGTTAGTGAGAATGATTATGGAGAACTGTGAAGAGGGGAGGGGAGTGTGGGAGGTTGGTGCATTTTGAAACCCACCTTATGACCGTTTAAACACGTAACGTGTGCAGTGTTTACGAAAACGTGAAACCTGCGCGCTATGTCGAAAGGTATCATGGGTGATATGAATTGAAGCTCACGGTGTTTCAATTTGACGACAATTTGAAAGACCGAAACAGCACAAACACGTGAATTCACTCTCTCTTTTTCCTTCTTGCTGAAACAATGTGAACCTCAATCGCGCAACGCTAAGCTATTACTGCCCATAATACCAATAATCTGCCTTTTCGTGAACGCTTTTACGATTTTTTGTGCGACAACCTGACCACACATCCTGTTGGGTTTCCCGCCCGTAAACATGGTTAAGGCCATTACTTAAGAAAATATGTCTACTCGGTACGACTTTGTTTATATTACACAACTGAACAACAACAACGCCTTTATTTTTTGTCGAAACAATGTGAACCTCAATCGAGCAACGCTAAGTTATTACTGCCCATAATACCAATAATCTGCCTTTTCGTGAACGCTTTTACGATTTTTTGTGACAACCTGACCACACATCCTGTTGGGTTTCCCGCCCGTAAACATGGTTAAGGCCATTACTTAAGAAAATATGTCTACTCGGTACGACCTTGTTTATATTACACAACTGAACAACAACAACGCCTTTATTTTTCTGAAAACAAGCAAAGTGCATTTACATTCTTTAGTACTTCACGCATAACGTTGAATTAAAGCACGAGACTTCAATTTGATTGGTCAAAGTGGTCAAAGTGTGTGCGCTGTGTAATTTTAAGCTCCCGAGCGTTTTGACTTTAATCCGGCAAGGAAAGATCCTTGAATCAAGAATAGATCAGTTGAGGTCTTTATCAATCCGTGTCGTATCAAGCGGTGGCGTCATCGAAAAGGAATTCGCTGAACTACGTAAATATGACGACGAAATGCACGTTGGCGAGTTTGTGTCTTCTAAAGCCATAGGCCAATGGGCAATTTTGACCTTGATTACTAATCTACAGCGCAAAAAGCGGTGAACAGCTTTACGTTTGCCAGGATTTAAAATTGTTTCCAGTTTTTACTTTTAATATTTTAAATTTTTCTGAGATGAGAAGATCAATAAAATGTCAACAAATCAGTAAAATCTTTCTTATGTTTCTGTCTTCAATAACAGTTAATCACCCACGTACTGTGTGTCTCTTTAATTTGAATTGACGCATGCGATTATTACTGTCAGGTGCTAAATGGAACCTTCTTGGCGCCTTTTGTTTTCACTGGCAAGCTAATAACATGCGTTCTCCCCGAGGAACTAGTCATAGGCTGAGTTCATTAGTAAGTTTTGCATAATAGAATATGTATTTGCTATTCTCCAGGTTCTCGAAAAATCGTGTGAAAATCACATGCACACCTGCATGTTATGTTCAAGGAGGAACTTGCTCTTTACTCAAAACGGCTGCCTGTGAAGTTGGATTTTTTTTTCGTTACCGGTAAGTGGTAAAACGCGCCCTGAATCTCGAAATAACTTGTAGTTTACTCTCACAAAACGTCTCTCAAGACCTGTATAATGTCTTACCATTAAATAAGTCAAGTGCAAAGTCGATATTGTTTATAGAATCATTTGTACTGGTAGATCACGTCAAGGGCCAGCCGAAAATTTGCATGTCAAGGTTTTAGCTATGACACTTGAAAAGCTCGGCTTTTGTGTTTTCTTTGTCGACGTTGTAGGTCAATCGGTTTACATTGTTTCGCACCAGATTAACAACTTGTGAAGGAGTCTGTCTACATTTTGCCCTTGTGCCTGCTCCACATGATGTGTTGAAAGGCGAGCAATTTTCTCCATCAACATCAGAGGTGTCAAAACAGTTACATATTTGACTGTGATGTGAACATCAGGCACAAGGCTCACAAGAGCTCAGGTTGCTACGAGACCAGAGCTAATATATGACATTGTGGAAAAAAATTTACAGCTGAAAAGAACCAGTAGGAACCTGCTGTCGTTTAAATTTAGTATATATTTGAATTTTATGGACAGGGACCTGAAGAAAGGAAAAAGCGAACAAGAATTTCATCGGAAACAATTGCCGCCGGTAATATGACATGACTGGTCGGCCTGAATCAACTAACGATGACACAATATTTATTATCAGTTCTTACAATCGAAGGACTTTCTTCGATATTGTCGGCGAATGGTACCGCAATATTTCCTTTTCGTTAATGGCGGCGAAGCAGACGATCTAATATCAGTCCCATCAAGAAAATAAGCTGGAAAATTTCAGTTTCTTCGACGGAGCATGGCCGGAACAGACGTAAACACCAACACCAGCGAGACTTTCATTCAATATCTCCCGATTGAGGCAGCATTTCAAGCGACATCGCTGATTTTGATAATGTTGGTGGCAATAGTGGCAAACACAATGAATATTATTGTAGTGTACAGAAATTCCAACATGCAGACCCCGCGGTATATGTTTATTATGAACCTGGCGTCCGCCGATTTAGGAGTGACATTATTATCAATGCCATTTTCGCTCGTGACCTGCATTTCTCGTCGCTGGATCATGAGCGATTCGTTTTGTACGCTTGATGGCTTTCTGGGATCGTTCTTCTTCTGTATTTCGATCTTCACACTGACAATTATGAGCATCGAACAATATTACACTCTCGTCAAACCTCTCTCGCGTACAATCACCATTCGCCGGGCGTGGTATATGATTGCCACAGTATGGATCTTCGCAACTCTTCTGTCTTTGGGCCCTGTCCTGGGCTGGGGACATTTTGCGTACAATTCGAGCACGTTAGCCTGTGGCGTCGCGTACCCTCGCACGACTTCAGAGCGACTTTATCTCTTGTTCCTCGTCCTGGTCGCGTATGTGATTACAATGTTGATCATGGCATTTGCTTACATTAGGATTTTTTTCGCAGTTCGCAAGCACACAAACAGAATTGCTAAGTATACAAAAGGAGGTCTGGAAGTCATGAAACTTCAACGCCGCATAACATACACACTGCTGCTTGTGTTGCTTGTGTTTGTACTTTGTTGGCTTCCTTTCGTGTTCCTCATCGTGTTAGCAACGCGGAACACGGGTGTTGCCAACCTTCCTTACGGCCTCGGTGTTGCTGCCTACTGGTGCGGATTTTTCAACTCGTCAATAAACCCGATTATCTTTGTGATCAGAAACGATCGCTTCCGTGAAGGATATCGCGATATTCTCAGTGAAGTTTGGTACGGTTTGCAGTGCAAGCGACCTCCAAAGCTGACAAAGCCGCACTTCAAAAAGACCTGGTATCTAACTAAGCGAACAGGAGCTGAAGGGGAAAATGCTCATGTCGTTTTACGAGCTATTCCTTCGCTCACTCATGTCCCGGATATCGAGTTAATGTCAGACCATGACAGTAATGGCAATGATGAACTATAAGACAAATTTAACAAGAGAATTTTTTTATTTCAGTTGGTCGCTTGAACGTCGTATTCAAGAACGGTTACGAAAGGGTACAAAGTCAAAAAGCAATAATAGAGCTGTTGTGCGGAACTGCTCGCAGTTTTTTCGCCTGAAAATTTAATTATCATGCACATAAATTAATGTTATTTTGAGAGGTTGTGTGAATATTAAAATTTAATTGGCATAGGGTTGCCCTCAAAAGACGATTACCTCTGTGGAGATAGTAGGCAAACATGGAGCCTGTCAAGTTTGTGTACACCTGCATTTCGATCAAAACGTGATAAAATCACCCTCGTGATGTATTTGGATAGCTCACAATTCAAGCGATTAGCCTTCCTGGGTCAAAACGTTAATTTTCCTTGAATGCTCATCAGCAGTTTCAGATAAAATTTGCCTTTTGCCTTTAAAACTATAGCCGAGGAGGAATTTGAAAACGGAGATGTCACTCTGAAAAGACATCAAATGTTTTCCGTCCACGCTACGCGGGGGAAATGAAAACGCAACAATCACCGTTCACTTTGAATTTATGTTTGAGGAAAACCCGGACAGGGAATCACATGACTGCATCGTTTTCGGAAAGCTTGGTTTCCGAACTGTTTTCCGTTCACACTAAAACGCAAAGCCGGCGTTTTCAAATTCCTCTGGTTTGAAGGGCGTTTTCGAAAGGCTCCGATTAGTGTGGACTGAAGGCCAAACCGTAGAAATTAAGCTGCGTTTTCAAATTTCTCCGGCGATCGACACAACTCCACTCTGGTTTGATTGTGCATTCTTTATCACTTGACGAAGAGGCCCCGTTCACACAACGTAATTATTTATTGATTTATTTATTAATGTATTGAAATTTGTGCACTAGAAAAAAAATAAAATAAAATGAGTATTACATTCAAAAAATACAAAAAATAATGGAGAAGTTTAGTGCATTGATTGCGAGCAGGAGTCCATACTAGAATTGACGAGTTCTATTGCAAGCTAACCTTACGATGGTGAAACAATGGCCAGAAAAATCCCACACGTGAGCTACAGATGAGTCAATGTACAAAGTGCTGTGATGCTCAGTCGCCAGTTGAAGACTACACCTGATGCACATAAGACCGGATTTGACAGGCAAAACTTGAAAAACAACTGTCGACAAGCTAATTCTCGTTATTACCAACAAGGACCGTGAAGCATGCGTGTCCACGGATCAAACATTCATGGAGATGTCATGAGTGGAGACATCACAATTACTACTTTTTGATCAACAATTTACACAATGAATGAAAATCGGACTCTGTGACAAATTTGCCCTTGAAAATTTGTCGGTCAGTCGCGAAACGTGACGATATAGGTGAGATTTCTCATTGGGATTGCCTTCCTGCCGGTACATTTTCGTTTTCGTATCGACCACATGTGTTTCAGTAATCACAGGCTACAATTTTGTGAAAGTGGAATGATCGCCCGTTCAGTAGCCATACGGCTGCACAAAATGACTGATCCCAAAAATTCACGGAAGATTTCATCGGATTAACAAAGAAAATATTGAATTCAGTATTCAACATCGCATTTGTTGTTTGGCTTCACGGTTTCATTCTGGAACGGACACACGAGTCACCTAATCACGTCTGGTCAGTTTGCACATGCGCCAAACTATCCCTTTAAACTAAGTGGTAACGATTAACGCCTTCGCTGGGTGACCCAAGCAAAATAAAATAAAAATAACCGCCAATCTCAATCACAGAACCTAAGCGTTAAGCGTCAGCGGAAAACGAACGCGAGAAACTCCTATAAAACGAGGAACGAGAAAAACCTTGGTTCCAGTCTTCTTTTGTGCATGCCTGCAGGCTCGATAGTGCTTTCTGAACATGCGTAGAGAAAGCAGCCGCTATGATTCAATGCTGGCTCATTTGCCTGGACTTCGCTTGAAGGTTCCTATTCTTAGTGCTGACCAAAAGGATCGCGGAAGCAAGGAACGAGATTGTTGCAGGGAAAAGCTTTTAAGCTTTTTCCTGCAACAAAATTAAGGCTTCGCAATTCTAAGCGTACACTACGACCCTTCCCGTATCCCAAGGCGGAGCGTTTCTTCAAGCAGGCATATCCATTGGTTTCTCTGATCGATGAAAATCGAGTAAGCCTGATGCATGAGAGCGCAATTGCCGTTTTCTTGCAAACGAGTATTGCAACACATCACTTTGTCCCCTGATTAGGTAGACTAGCGATCATTCTCTTTATAGGGAAGGATCGAAACAAACTTCCATGACAGAAGAATGAAGAAAACTCTTGGAAACATCTGTTCTCCTTCGTAGCTTAACGTTGCAAGAATTGAAAATAACTTTCATGCAGCTACAACGCTAAGGTATCATGAAAATCAGTGAGCCAATACAAGAGGTTATTCTCTTGGCCAATAATATCACCTAACATAAAGTTATGTTTGTATGCGCCGTCCGAACGAGTATAGCTTTTGAGCTGTTTTCATTCCAAATTAGTAACTGAACTTTCCCTGTTACCAAGGGCGGGAATGGAACCTTTCGCTAGACTCTGTAACTGAGCTCTAACCAGTCGTGCCAATAGCAATTTGTGTGGTTTAGGGGCAAGAGAAGAATGGATACGAGAGTCGCTTATTTTTCTTTTGTCTTTTCCCATGACTCCCCGCGTGTCCCATTCTACTAGTTCCCAGTCTTGTCTCCTTCCCAAAACATATAAATAGCAACTGGCAGAAGCCTGGAAAATATATCTGGATCGTGATCATAAGTCAAAGAACAGAGGTCGACATTACGATAAGCTTTCAGTACGGTTCTGAGCAAGCTTGGTTAATGATGTTTTGTATCAGAAGCATATATCCCTGAAAGGGGTTCTCTGAAAAAGGAGAAAGACAACCCAGTCTGAAACGGAACCGTCCACTCACTGTACGTAGCATGTTTCATCTGACAAGGACAGCAAAAATATTTACGCGTGTTCCGATGGTAAACTCAGGAGTGCAATTTAAATGTGTACCAAGAAAATATGTTGGGCGAAAATTTTTCCCCACATGGGTTACTAGGAATAAAAGGAGGAATTTGACGATGTTGTTTGCTGTAAAAAAGTATGTTTTGTCTGCTCTTGGCAGTCAAACGATCAAAAATGCTTGAAATTTCACAACTCCAAAAACATTTGTGTACAACGTGTACCAATAAAGTTAAATGCTTAGAACTTGGGAGGGTCTCACCGGTATCGGTTACCCGTTGGAATAAAATTAAACAAAAATATCTTGCTGCGGAAGTATAAAACTACATGAACTTTATGCAACGTCACAGCTAGAAATTAAACATCTCTCTATTCCATTAGTATTTTAAGTTCTATCGACTTCTATTAAAACCCCAAGAGAAGCTAGTTAATATAATGGAGTACTGCCCAAAATACTGCTATAGCTAGCTACTTATCACTACCCCTACCTGAAAAATGAACCCAATGTTATATCACGATGTGAATCGGTACTAACCTCGTGCTTGCGGTCCCCTGGTCCTCCTGGAAGGTCTGGTCCCCCTGGGAGGTCTGTTCCCCCAGGGAGGTCTATACCCCCAGGGAGGTCTCGTCTGGATACTCATTAGGGGCGGTATTTCACTCGGTGAGGGTACACCTTGTCTGTTTTCATTGTTCCCCAAGGGCCTGATGTCATTGTAGGGTGGCGGTGAGGTCTGAATGCTCATCAGAGCGGGAATCGGTGTTGGTGGTGTTGTTTGAGGCGTTAGTTGTCTAACAGGAGCACCTCCGTGTGTGGACGATGTGTTTCTGTGAGGTCGCGACGCACCAATATTCCTGGGCGTGGGATATCTATGAGGCGTCGGAAACCTCGGGCCAAAAGCATAATCGTTCCACCAAGGTGGGGGTGTAACCACAATGCTCATCAGCGGCCTAATAGCAGCACTTCCAGATACGCAAGTTGGCGCCGTCGATATGACCTCGCAGTCACAAGACCCTGAAGGTGGGCTTGGATCGGAAGGCGGGGATTCCGTGATAGTCTCAACTACACAGCTGCCTTCAACGTTGGTACTGCTGTCACAAATGGCATCAGCCAAGGCCGTGGGAGTGACTTCAATAGCCGCACTGTCAGGTGCAGCGTCGCATGATGCTGTCGCCAGGCTTAATTGAATAGGTGGACTCCCGATGGGAACCATGGAGTCATTAGGTGATGGTGTTGGCGGTCTACCGTGACACTCCGAAGGCCCTGAAGAGATGGTAGAGGATGGGCCTGGAATACTTGGAATGGCTGGAGGCGAGACCCCATTGCTTAGTAGCGGCCTGATAACAGCACTTCCAGATACGCAAGCTGGCGCCGACGATATGGTCTCGCAGCCACAAGACCCTGAAGGTGGGCTTGGATCGGAAGGCGGGGATTCCGTGATAGTCTCAACTACACAGCTGCCTTCAACGTTGATACTGCTGTCACAAATGGCATCAGCCAAGGCCGTGGGAGCGATTTCAATTGTCGCACTGTCAGGTGCAGCGTCACATGATGCTGTCGCCTGGCTTAGTTGAATAGTTGGACTCCCGATGGGAACCATGGCGTCATTAGGTGATGGTGTTGGCGGTCTACAGTGACACTCCGAAGGCTCTGAAGGGATGGTAGAGGATGGGCCTGGAATACTTGGAATTGCTGGAGGCGAGACCCCATTGCTTATTAGCGGCCTAATAGCAGCACTTCCAGATACGCAAGTTGGCGCCGACGATATGGCCTCGCAGTCACAAGACCCTGGAGGTGGGCTTGGATCGGAAGACGGGGATTCCGTGATAGTCTCAACTACACAGCTGCCTTCAACGTTGATACTGCTGTCACAAATGGCATCAGCCAAGGCCGTGGGAGCGATTTCAATTGTCGCACTGTCAGGTGCAGCGTCACATGATGCTGTCGCCTGGCTTAGTTGAATAGTTGGACTCCCGATGGGAACCATGGCGTCATTAGGTGATGGTGTTGGCGGTCTACAGTGACACTCCGAAGGCTCTGAAGGGATGGTAGAGGATGGGCCTGGAATACTTGGAATTGCTGGAGGCGAGACCCCATTGCTTATTAGCGGCCTAATAGCAGCACTTCCAGATACGCAAGTTGGCGCCGACGATATGGCCTCGCAGTCACAAGACCCTGAAGGTGGGCTTGGATCGGAAGGTGGGGATTCCGTGATAGTCTTAACTACACAGCTGCCTTCAACGTTGGTACTGCTGTCGCAAATGGCATCAGCCAAGGCCGTGGGAGTGACTTCAATAGCCGCACTGTCAGATGCAGCGTCGCATGATGCTGTCGCCTGGCTTAGTTGAATAGGTGGACTCCCGATGGGAACCATGGAGTCATTAGGTGGTGTCGTTGGCGGTCTATCGTGACACTCCGAAGGCTCTGAAGGGATGGTAGAGGATGGGCCTGGAATAGAAGACCGCAAATCATTCACGGTTTTCACACTTGAATTGGACTGGGCGTCCAACGGAAAGGCTGACAAAGAGTTTTCCGGTTTGGCTGTGCTGTTCTGTTCGGCAGATGAACAAGGAGTTGACGGAGATGTCTTTTCAGCAGATCCTAAGATAGATGACTTTTCAAGAGATAGCAGAGTTAACTTGTCGGCAGATTGCGGAAGAGTCCTCTGGTCAATAGACGAGGAAGGTGTTGTCAGGTTGGCAGGTGTATTGTTGCCAGATGACGAAATTGACGACGATTGTTTGGCAGTTGACAAAGAGCATTTCTGAGAAAAGAGAAATGACAGGCCGGGCTTAGAATTAGTTTCCTTCATACGGCGTCCGGTTGACAGAAGAGGAAGGAGGACATTTCTTTGGTGCGATAACAGAGTAAAGATTGGTTTCATCATTCTTCGGCAGATGAGGAAGGAGAAATGCCTGGTTGGCAGCTGCGGAAGGGGATGCTCGTCATCTCGCTTTAGGGTATAAATCGAGGATTCTGGTCTCACTTAGGATGTTACTGAGGTAATGCCACTATTTTAGCTGTCAAAGTATCTCTTAGCGTGCACTTATTTCCGTTTTCCGCCTCGATTTCCGCCGGTCTTCCGGGTTCCGAGTTCCAAACTAATAAAAGCTTATTGCATTTCCCTATCGTGAAGTGAATGGATAAACATGCAGTGGAATCAACGGACGTGTGAATTTTTGGGTAAAAAAATCTAAATCTAAATTTAAATCTACTGTTCGTTTCGGAATCATTTTTACGTTGTTTGGAAATCAGTCAAAACTTTCATTCAAGAGGTCAGTTACTACTAATCAGCTGAAGGCTTGTTTTCGCAAGCAACGGAGCCGGAATCATAATCAGAAGCACAGAGCGATACGATCAAGTCAATGGAAATGAAACCAGCGGAATCGAGAGCAGAATACCGATTCCGCTTATCGCTCCGTCGCATATTATCTAGTGAGAACTACATTCCCGGAGCCGCGAGCAAAATCCGAAGAATTTAACCAATCACAATGCTCGATTCCAGGCAGCGTAGTTAGTTGGTTCTAGTACTTCTAAATGTAGTTTCATAGGATCATAAGCGATTGAGTCGAAGGCAGAATGGCAAGAAAATGGAAAAGCTGATCTGATTCTTCCGACTTCTATTCCGTCGAGCTTATATGACTCTGTCGTTAGTGAAAACTAGCCTTTGATAAGTAAAATCGATATCTAGCTGACAAACAACGTGTATTAAACTAACCTTAAGCTTAAGTAATTTTTTCAAGGGTCTTTAAATTTCCGCTTATCGGCCTTACATGTGAAAATTTTTTTTCACAAGAAACTTCACTCGTGTTCTTTACGCAAAAGTTAATTTGTCAAATGTTGCTCTGGGTGGGTTCCGCGCAAAAATTTGAAATCGGCTTGGGTTTTCCTTTCAGTCGCTTTCCTGTAAAATTCCTTTCTCCGTGTCTGTTCTTTACAGCTCTTTTTCACGCGGCATTCTTCTTTACCAAATAAGTTGGAAAAATTCGATTACATGTTTGTTACTTGTTTGTTTGCCGGTTTTCATGTTACGTCATTTGCACGAACGCGTGCTACAGTTTATACTTAGCGTACTTTGCATTCCTGATAAAAAGACTCTCCTATTTGAACAAACAAACAAAAAACTAATTCAATACGAGCGACTTACCTTTACAGTTTTTAAGCTTGCTTTATTCTTTTTTAACGACTTGACACTGTGAGAAAAAAACCGCACATTTGTCAGTTTGGTTTGGTTTTGGTTCGTGGTTGATTTTTATGATTCCGAGCGCGAGGTTTTATTTTCATGTATATTGCTTAGTTTTCCTCTTTCGTTGCACGGTTCACTTTTCTTACGTTCATTGTCATCTGATCATCTGTTAGTGTATCTCTAACATGATTAATTTAAAATTCGTTTAACCAAAGACTCGACAACATTTCGCCTTTCAGTACAATAGTTTTTTTCGTCTCCCCTTGTGTTTTAGCACACGAGCGAACCTCTGTTTTTATGGCTAGAAATCAAATTTTCAAAGTTCGACTTACCTTGATCTCACATTTGTTTTGTATTTTTTCAAATCACTTGGAAAGAAAATACGACACAGCGTCTGTGCAGCGAGGACGCTACACTGAGCTATCGCGAACATTTTCACTTCTTTTTGGAGAAGATCCAACTTTCCTTTGTTTCGTCACCAAACCTCAGTATCGTATTAAGCATGATGACGAGATTCATTAAGTCGCGCGCGCAGTGATCAGATCTTTCCATCCTCAATCAAGGTTATAAGAAACAGCAAAAATAATGATAAATATAATTTAAAATGTCTAAGGGGCCAAGGACTTCCCCTCTCTAGATATCCTTGAAGACCAACTGATGTCTCGCCTCGTCTCCAGGACCGGTGGATTCTTAGTTGAAGCACAGTGCGCGTGGAGTTCTGGGCCTGTTGGACTTGAGGAAGCGGTTCCGTATTTTTCTTCCTAACCATCAAGCCCGGGGCTCCCCGTTTCCCGCCCCTCGCCTAGGAAAATGTCCATGTTAACTTTACATTGAACGGCGGAGCGGAATGTTGGTAAGTACCACTCCATATAAGGTATTATTACGACCGTCACGCAACGCTAGCTTCGTGCGGAGAACATTGTGTGGCGACGCACTCTACTGTACAGTATGAGCCCGCGTGTAAAAACCTACAGTTTTTGAGGTCTGGCAAAATAGATTCTTGTGTTTTGGCAATTTAGACCAAGTTCTTAATTTCTACGAAGGATATATAGTTGTTGATTATTAGAAAGATGAAAAAAACAAAACAAAACAAAACAAAAAAAAACAACATATTTAGCAGTGATCCACAATTGTATCATGTAATTTCTTGTTATATAAATTTGCAATCTCAGTCACACTAGCTCCTTGGTTAAACTGTTTATCATAATTTAGCTGTAAACCACATATAAGAGAACCTGCTTGATCTTGCTTGGCTAAACAGGTTCTTATATTTTTGGGTATTAAAATGGCAAATTTCTGCCAGCAGGTTCTTAAACCACTAGGTTCTTACACATGGGTTTTAACTGCATGGAGGGGCCCAAAGTTTTTCCCACTCGGTGTTCTTCGGAGAGGAACTGTTCGCAATAATAATAATAATAATAGATTTGTATAGCGCCATATCCATGGCTCATGGCGCTTTACAGTAAAAAATGTTATTAAAAATAAAATTTACATTAAAAATTTACATCAGTGATAAAAAATTACTAACAAATAAAATAGCTAAGCTGTAAAAATGAAAGTAAAACTAGGAATCATTAAAACCTTTAAATAAAAACTGACTAACTTAACTAAGTGACTGACTAACTAACTAGCTAAACTATCTAATCTAATAATTAACTAACTAACCAAAAGTCTAGTTATAAAATTTGTTAAAAAGATATGTCTTTATACAAGTCTTAAAATCTGATAGCGAGCCGCTCCCTCTTATATTGTTCGGAAGAGAGTTCCATAGGCTAGGTGCTACAAAAGAGAAACACCTATGACCATAGCCTATTAACTTGACAGGTGGTACTTTCAAGAGGTTTTTGGAGGAGGATCGAAGATTTCTGCTTGGTACATAAGGCTCTAGCAGTTCAGTAATGTAATTAGGGGCCTGGCCGTTGAGCGCTTTATAGGTTAAAAGTAAAATCTTATAATTGATGCGCTGGCTTATTGGAAGCCAGTGTAGCTGCCTTAAAACCGGCTTGATATGATCGTATTTCCTTGTTCTGGTAACAACGCGAGCCGCAGCATTCTGGACATTTTGTAGACGATCTATCAAAAATTTTGGTAGTCCATATAGAAGCGAGTTGGCGTTATCTAGTTTGGAAGTGATGAATGCATGTACTGACTTTTCAGTGTCTGCTAGAGATAGACAGACTCTTATCCTGCTAATGTTTCTAAGATGGAAGAAACAGGCCTTGCAGGTGCTGGTAACATGCTTTTCCAGTGACATGTACTCATCAAAGATGACTCCAATGTTCTTTGCAGAAGTAGATGGCTCGATCTGTTCACCAGACACATCGACGTGGTCTATTAATGGGGGTGGACGATGTCGTGCGCTCAAGATCAAAAGCTCCGTCTTTCCTCTGTTTAGTTTCAGCTTATTGCGCACCATCCACGAGTCGATCTCAGAAACACATGCTTCTATTTTAGCTATAGAACCAGGTTGTTCGGCGTAGTTGGGCTTAAATGAGAGGTAGAGCTGGGTATCATCAGCGCATAGATGGTAGTTAAGTCCGTGCCGTTTGATGATGTCCCCGATGGGCGATGTGTATAACAAATACAGGATTGGCCCTAAAACGGATCCCTGGGGAACACCGTAGCGAAGTTCTTTCATCTCTGACTTGGTTCCGTCAATCATCACCAACTGCTTTCGGTCTTGAAGATAGGATCGAAACCATTTTAGCGCATTTCCTTTTACGCCGTAGCGTTTTTCCATTCTTTCTAGTAGCAGTTTATGGTCGACGGTATCAAACGCCGCAGACATGTCCAACAGTAGCAGGGTAACGCATTTCTGATTATCTATCTCACAGAGAGTGTCATTTTGCACCCTCAGGAGAGCAGTCTCCGTGCTGTGAAAGCGTTTATATGCTGACTGAAAAGATTCCTCTAGATCATTATCGCGTAGATAGTCGCTCAATTGACAAGATACTGCCTTTTCAATTGTCTTAGATACAACCTTCAGATTTGAGATAGGTCTAAAGTTTGAATAATCCTCAGAGTCCAGGTTGTCCTTCTTCAGCTTCGGTTTGATCATTGCTTCTTTCAGTGTAGCGGGCAGAGATGCTGATTGGAGAGACATGTTAACGATGTCAGTTAACACGGGTAGAACAGTTGATTTACATTCCTTAAGAATAGAAGCCGGTATAGGGTCAAGATCACAGGATTTTTTACCGATTTTGTCCACAAAACTTTCAATCTCTCTTTCTGACATCACCCTGAACTCTGTGGATTCGGCTTGACATGGCTGTTTGTATGCTTCGCAGGACTGGGTACCAGAAGTCACTTCTTTGGATAGCTCCGTTCTTATGGATGCTATCTTCTTGTCAAAAAATGCAATGCAATGCAACTATTTCACACGAGTCGGAATTCTCTATAAAGAGTTTCCTTTATTTATTGATTTCAAAGAGATGGTTCTGCCTCTTTCTTGTAGTCTACTTCGTCACCTGCTTCTTTTTACGTGTGAAAAATATAAATACCTGACATTGAACGCGAATAAAGTAAAACGAAAAACGGTTTTCTACTAGAAGTATCTTACAAAAGTACTCTTATTCAGCGCCCGTAGGCCGTAATTAATGCAGTACTCTTGATAAATTCAAGGATCTGAATTTGATTCTTTCGAAGCAAATACATGGAAATCAATCTCAGCGACAAACTGCAATGAAATCCCTACTACTAAACCATTATAAGCCCGGCAAAGGCCACTAAATCAGATATTACGTCATGTAAGACGTCCCGAGCCTGATAGTGGATATTACCATGGCAGTGATACACTTCAAATAATCGATAATTTGTATAGCTATATAAATCTGATACTAACTATAACCTGTACAAAATAATTTACGGCTATTTATAAAACAATAATTTATGTTACCAACAGATTGTTATTTCAAACGATTTAGAGCCTTTTTCAGCAATGTTAGATAAATAATTTTAATACTGTCTTCTTCAAATCAATCCCCATATTATGTAAATTATTTTGACCCCAATAGCACCTTCCCAATTGTTTCTTATCCTAGAAAATAAAACAACTGTAACTTGGGTAACAGAAACAAAAGTAATAAATAAATAAAATTAATACGATAATATGCTTGTTAAAAACACAAATTCGAGTGTTATGTAAATTACTCAGTGTCGATCAAAGCGATACGAAATTCATTGAAAAATGCGTGACTTACGAGCGCGATTGCAGAAGTCACGCTTTCTTCGGTAAGACTTGCTGGCTAAATTGACAGGTGTCACGCAAAAGGTTTCAGTGTGCGTTACATTTTCCAAATTCACAGAACAGACTTAAAAGACTTAATACTTCGAGGCGTTGAAAGAAACAATTCTTCGGTCTTCTCGTCTCTCCAGTGTATTTCAGTGGTCAGGCAATGCTTAAAGGAGCTCAGTCATGGTATTTTGATTTATTTTGGCCGTGTACAAAATAACCTTTAAAATGAAGGCAACCTGAAAACAATAGTTTACCAAGAAAGAAAAACACCAGAGAGATAATAATAAACCATAAAGGAACAGGGATGGTTAAGGATGGAGAAGATTAACATGGATTCCAAACGATTGTTTTTGACTGTTTTTCGAGATGCGCAAACCGTGACGTAGCTCCTTCAAGTGCAGAAAAGCGTCACATGACGTTCCAACAGTCAACCGTCAACGTCTTGTATTAGTGGCTCTTCAAAGTCAATTCAAAGAAGTGACGACGCTGTGCCATGTAATGTTGAATTAGTCACTCCGTGTGGACGGACTATTTTAGGAATAGGATTGATGACGTTTGCGAATGATTGATAGGTGCAAACGATCAGGACGGTCAGTCCTGTCAACATTAGTCCCCAGGCTGCGATCTGCTTTAAGTCTGGACGTGGCGGGTGAATGCGGACACGCAGATAGAAGGCTGGAGGAAGAATGTAGATCATGATTGTGGTTCCTATAGCACCGACGAATCCCCAAACCATGGCAACCTGAGAACCATAGCAAGGAAAACATTAATGCACGAATGTATGTTAAAATTATGTAAATCCTGCATGCGGGACTTCACAGACACTATCGACAACGCGTTTGAGAGCTCTTTGACGCAGATGAAGACATCTTTAACACTATCCACAACACCTTCGTGATGTGTTAAATTGAACACAGTTTTCTCAATTTCCACTTAAATGTTGCCTTTGATTGCGTTACTACCACCCGTATTATCCATTATTCATTATTATCCGTCAAATATTTTCGCCGCGCGCGACTGGTCTAAACGCGTCACGTGACGGAATATTCCCCAGCTAAAACTGGGGAATATCCGAGGAAATGCCCCAGGAAGTGCGTGTTGCGGAAAATATTTGAAGGATAATAAACACAATAGCCTTCATTTGGCGCAAAAATATGCTGGAATATTTATCTGTTCGCTTCTCGGAACAGATAATGTCCGCAGACAATTATTCTAACATATTTTCGCGCCAAATGGAGGCTATTGTTTATATAACTTGGCGAGTTTCACTGAAAAGATTCTTAACTTTAAAAACCGTTTAAAGGAGGTCCTGGCAGATATAATTACGAAAACAAAAAAACGATACGAATGTAAGAAATAAAGGAGGATCTCACCAAGATCATTCTCTCTCGAAGTTCGTCAACAGTTAGAGTGATCAGTGCCTTAAGGAAATAAAAACGAATTTACGTGTTGAACTGGAACATTAGAACCAACTTACCTGAGGAATGTAGTAAGCCAGGATATAACCAAGAAAAACCAGGAGACCAGTCTCCAGCAACCACATTATCCGCGAGGGGCCTGTGCGTGTCGCATTGCTGAGGTATTCCAGGGAACGCGATGCTGTAGTAGAGGGCTGGGATTGGAGAAGAGTTTTGGAGTCTATGCGCCAAATTAACTATTAGGGAAAAAAAGGATTTCTTAATTTCCGTTAAAAACGCTGAAAATCAATTTTTGCAATAAAAATACCTTTTTTGATAATAATTGAGCTTTAAGGAAGGTGCCTACTAAATACAAAGGTTTTTTCGCCGGGTTAGGACCACGCCGAAAAAGTAGATCTTTGCAAGGGCCATTGGAATCAACAAAGAAAAATTGGGGTAGCCACGCATTTTTTCCAGATAATCAGCCTTGAGTCTCAACAAAAATGCTGATATCAGCATTTTCTGAAAAAAGAAGGAAAGGATATTTTTTTCAAACATTTCCCTCGAAATCTCCTTTACAAACAGAAAAGCAAACACATTTGTAAAGGTCTTAAAACTACATGGTAAATGGTAACATAAAAACCATTTTTGGTATGTTTTTAATAACAAAATCGTTGCAACAGCGCTTTTAGCGTCTCTAACAGCCTTCCTCTGGTTCAGCCAAAATACAGTCTAAATACCTTTTGGTCACAACCAGAAACTAATCACGTGTTGAATAGGCTTGCCACTTCCATTTCATAACATAAAATGTGGGGGTAACCACGCGTTTTTTAAAGTTATTGATCTTTTTTTGAAAACTTTTACGGTGCCCGTTACATTTTTTCGTGTCACCTTCCCAGTAAGTAAAACATTTGCGTATTTCGCACTTGTTTTGCGCACGCACTACGCCATCTGCAGGTACTTGTTTACAGTTGGATTTCAGTATAATTTTTGCCAGATAACAGCTAGTTTTTCAGCTGGAAGACGTTAACAGTTAGTGGTTGGTGATATGCTGCTATTTTGGTGTTCCTGGTTTGAGTACGGGTTCATTAAACTTGATTTGATCACAATAGGAAAATTTTGCTTTCTTTTAGTCATGTACTTGGTAGCATAGTTGATTGCGTCAATGTCAACCCCAGCACGTACGTGGCACAAAATTAAACCATGCGTTGCGTGATGCGCAGAAAATATGTGCACTAACAAAAGTAGGCACCGCCCTTAATTGGTTTTACGTTCTCGGTTATAAAACTCTCCGGACGGGCTCTAACCAATCAGTGCGGACATATTGCGTTCTCAACCAATCAGATTCACAGCCTAAGCCGACGTGAATTGAATCACGTGACTTTTCCCGCGCTTTCCACCGATTGCATGCTGTCCCATTGAGCATTGACGGGTTTACCATACATTCAATCAGTGCTTGTCAGCAATAAATATAGTTGCTGTTGGCTGTACAAAACTACTTTAAAATCACATGAAGGCTCAATAATAATTTACTAAGAAGTACGAAAACTAAGAAATACAGGGAAAGATTAAAACGGATTATGTATGAGAGATATATACACTTGAAAACTTGAAACATGCTTTACAATGCGACATATGTCAAGACCCATCAATGATGTAGATTTTGAAATACTCTATAACCAAGGTCGGATTTAGCAGGGGGGGATGGGGGGTAAGGTGTCAAGGGGCCGGTGGCCCCCACTTTTCTTTTGTTGTAGAAAAAAAGTCTTTTTTCATTTGCTTTTTTTTGGGGGGGGGGGGACTTGTGCTCTGTTAGAATTTCTTTCCCCCCCTCTCTGAATTTCCTGGATCTGCCCCTGATAGCAAGGGCAAGTCTACTTAAATCAAGTAAAACCAAGTTATGTCATACCCTGTTGATGACCGCCCTGCAGGGGAAGATCAGCAGTGGAAAGCTAAGCAGAAGTGTGAGCGCTAAAGCCACTCGTCCAACATTAACAAGAATGTCATCATGTCGATAATTCCTTGTGATGTCTTGGTCAATGTACTGTCTGAACTGTGGAAAATATGAGAGGGACTTTAGTACTGTGGTTCTATTTGAACAGCCTGTGGCAAGATTCTGTGACTGTTGAAAGAAAATTTGAGTTTCTATGAAATTTGCTTCGTATCCGGAGAGATTTGTTTTTACTGCCCAGCCAACACAATCGAACGTCACGCAAGTGCACTCATTTTTGAAAAAAGAAGGGAAAAAAAAAAAAAAATGAAGTCGCTTGAGGGGTGAGTACTGCAATTGAGTATAATTTACCAAGGCATTTTCACTTGAGTGTCCAAAGTAATGCACATTTGATTTGCATTTGCATTACTATGTTATTCGATTGTCATCCAATCAGAAGTAAAACCCAAACCAATCACATGTTTTGCCGCGCATTGCACTCAGGTTACGTGTTTGGCTAGAGAGATAACTTTGGTTTTGGTTTTACAACACTCAATTGAAAACTGCTTGTACATGCAACGACCAATTATTACTAACATAAATCCCCGCAGAACTACATCATCAGCATACAATTTTTCTTGGGAGGTCTCTCCCGATGTTGACGATAGAGACATTTGGGAACTAGGGTTTTGTATTTAACTCATTCTTTCAGTCCTCATGTACAATTTCTTGTTTTCAGTCCATAGCCAGTCTGCCTTACCTGAAAAAATCCAAAGAAACTAACAAAAAGGTTTAGAACATATGTTATTGCCATTGCTGTGTAGAGAATGATCCTCTTGTTGGCTCGAGTCTGATGTTGCAACTCCCCATGCATTGGTAAGATATTAAAATGACATGAGAAAGTGAGGCCAGATATGGCAATAGCTGTGAGGAGACCGCCAAAATCTTGAGGCCACCACTGCACTGGGTTTGAAGGGTTATCCACTGGACCTCCAATGTCATTTTTGATTGATTTGAAAATCACAACTCCAGAGAGAAAAACTACACACATGACACTAAAACAAAGAAAAAAGTTCATCTGTTAAGAGCTGGTTCTAAGTTTCTAGGTTGAAAAGATTTAGTAAACTGTTGTTAAGCCTTGTGCCTTATCATGCCGGTTGATTAGTTCTACTAGTATGAGG
The DNA here is from genome assembly GCF_042242905.1 of Orbicella faveolata. Taxonomy (NCBI): domain Eukaryota; kingdom Metazoa; phylum Cnidaria; class Anthozoa; order Scleractinia; family Merulinidae; genus Orbicella; species Orbicella faveolata. The sequence goes on along the minus strand of NW_028301540.1, from coordinate 5,485,088 downwards.
CGACTAGGCTCACAGTACATTTACACACTAGGGTTAAGAGAAACACTGAGGGAGTAGTATCCCCTCCAAAACACAATAACTCCAGCCTCGGCTCAATCCGCACTCTATGCTGGGGTGGATACAGGATTACTCGAGATACAGAGTGCCAAAGGCCCGAACCCCCCTAGATTTGCCCCAGCTATGATAGTAACCACTGTGTCACTAATCAGCACCCACTTTCTCCTCAAAATGCTGATATGTCAATCTTTACTGTTAATTAAGTACAGTATCTCTTACAGGGTTCGAAAAAAACTTGAATTCCAGCTTGCCCTTGGGGCAAGTCTCCCTCAAATTTGCTTGCCCAGGGCAAGTCTTTTAGTTAATGATTGGTTGGTAGACAACTTGCCTGATTCCTTGCCTACCAGGCCAGTGAGAATGAAAAGTTACTTGCCCAGCAGGAAAATTTAATTGTCCCGGATGACCGGAGGGCACTTTTCTCGAGCCCTGCCTTGGCTAGGAAAATTAGACAAATATCCTCACCTGAGAACTGAAGTGAATCTCAGTGCACTCAAACTCTTAAGTAATGTGATTGGAAAAATGACTATCATCGGAATAGTCAAGATAATGATCTTCTTTGACCAGAATGAGTGAGGTCCACACAACAGGGCTATAATAGGCTCAATCTAAAGAACACAAGAGTTGTACCAACGGTGAAAACCTGTCTTACATATATTTCAGTTAAAGTTAACTTCTATTTGGCAGGAGGGGTTAGCGGCCCAACCCACCATAGCTTATCCTGGTTTTGGGGAATGACGCGACTAGGAGTACCGTCACATGACACTCCACCCTGGATAAATGTTGTGGTTCAATTTTTACTCTTGGCATAATGCGGTATTTTCCTTTGTTCTGGCGTATGGTAATATATTATAATGGTTATAAAGCAAACAAAGAAAGCACCACATTGTACCAAGTGATTTAGGGTAAAATTGAACCATGATTGAGCACTTCATGTAATCCATTTGCAGATAATTTACCATCTGGACAGCATTTTGTCAGATATCTAGTAAAAGAGTGCATTATAAATAACTGAGCAACATTCACCTGGTCCGTCATCAAAATCCAGTATGCAACTGAGCACAGGAACAGCGTTACAATAATAACAACTTGAGTTAAAATCTGAAAACACAAACAAAATGCTGCAACACTCAGACATTTCTTTTCATTAAAATTAATAAGGAATTTCTCCTCTTCTTTGTCAACGTACTATCCTTTCTGAAGTTACACACGCAGATGTTATAATATGCTGTTCTAAATCCATGTTCATGGCAAGGTGAGGGTGCAAGACAACTTAGCAGACTTGGTACTTATTAACCGAGCGTAAGGTCTTTGTGGGAAAATCTCAAAAGGAGACCTTACCATATTGACCGAGTGATAGTGAGGTTACAATGGAAAGGCTGAGGTGTGAGATTTTCCTGTAGACTGAATGTTCAAGGATAATAAGTTGTATATTATATGGCTTTTTGCTTTGTCTCTGCAGGCCTGTTATCGGCCAGCGGGCATTACAAGAAAATCATGCCCTCCAATTAGCCGATCTTATCTCATTTATGTATTAATGGTCTAATATAAATATGGATGTGGCCCACCTAGATTAGCCCAGGCTACCTGTGGGTTTGTGCTGTTGCTATTGTCAAGCTTTTTTTAACTTAATGTGTATACATTTCTGTAAAATTGTAAATATGCGAGTCATAATAAAGTTGTAAAGTTGTAAAGTTGAAAGTTGATCAGAGTGGGCACTATATCGGCTACAAACACAAGCCATATAATGAATTTTATTATGGGTTGTTGACAACAGCAATATATATATTACTGTATATTACTGACTAAGAAACAGAGCGAATCAGTAACAGGATCAAGTGCCATTTTTTGACAATTAATTACTTAACTAAGTCTTAAAAAAATGAGAATAGGAATGGTTATTTCTTACCTTTCCCTTGTTTCCAAAAGCAATCTTGGCCACATCTTCAACATTCTTGATTTTCCCCTGACAATATCTCTTGCTGTTTATTATTAAAAATGCACCATGGGTAGAAGCCATCAAGACAGCCAGTAAGATAAGTGACGTCATGATAAAGCCTCCTTGCTGAAATGCAAATGGCAATGACAGGATTCCTCCACCAACCATGGTTGACACAAGTGTGAATATTGACGAGAATACCGTTCCGGTTCTTTCGTGTTCATCACTATGGACAAGATTGATTAGAGGACTTGACTCGTTAAGAACTTGGTTTTCTTCATTATCCTCATCTGTCTGGATCTCTAAATAATCACTGTTTAAATGGAACAAGAAAAAAAACTAAGATTTCATACGTTTAAGGATCAATATTGTTTTAGCAAAAATAGAGTTCCTTTCTGGGGAGTCATGAGAAGTAGAGACAGTGAGGTGCCAATAACAACTTTAAACCTCCAAACCCCTTCACCGTTCTTTTTTTGGACTTGACAATCATATTTCTCAAAGCAAAAATCATTAACACTGTTTATCTTTTAATAAACTGACTGGATTAGCTGTCCCAGTAATACCTCGAAGAACACACCTTACCTCCAATAAAGAAGATTTAGAAATAATAATTGAAAGATAAGCATCACCCAGTCATGACTATCTAACAACCATTCAAGATAGCATGAGATATTTGCAAGAACTGCCACTATCACAGGGGTAAGGTAGTTTGTCCAAAAGACCTGAGAATATTGTTTGACAGAACTGGATGCACATGGTCTGCGAAAAGTGTAATAATATCTACTTATTAACCGAGAGTGAAGTCTTTATAGGAAAATCTCACAGCGAGACCACGCCATACTGACTGAGTGATGGTGAAGTCAACATGGCAAGGTCGAGGTTTGAGATTTTCCTTTAAAGACTGAACATTTGAGGTTAATAAGTTGATTAATAATCTTATGGCTTTTTGCTTAATTGTCTTGCAGGCACGTACTCGGCCTGTGGGCATTACGGTAGAACAATGCCCTACAATAGGCCCTTTGCAGCTGGGGTCACGTGACCAAATTTTTCCTAAAAAAATTTTGCATTATGGGCTATAACTTAAAGAATGCCAGAAATGGAAAGAGCGCATCGAAAATACCAAAATGGCCAAGTTTGAGGCCCCAGGAAAAAACGAGTAAGTTTATACCATAGTTTGAATTTTCGGAAAATTTAGAAGATTCGTATGGAAAATGTTGCTGGAGAGCAAGGTCTTACTCTCCAGCAACATTTTTCCATACAAATCTTCTTACTCTTAAAAAAATTCAGACCATCATAAAATCTCATTCTCTGATGATGGGGGCCTCAAACTTGGCCATTTTGATATTTTCGACATGCTTTTTCCATTTCTGACATTCGTTAAATTATAGCCCATAATTTTATGAAAAGAAGGTCACGTGATGGCTTAGCTGCAAAGGGCCTATTAGACAATGACAGCATGCCTAAGATCGGCTACAAATACAAGCCATGTAATAATTTGACATACATCAGCTAAGGATGTGCTTGTAAAGTAGGTTTTGTTAATTGAAAAACACAAGTGATACAATTTCCATTTTCTGAACAGAGCATTTCACCTACAAATACAGCAATTTATTATAATTATGGCTAGCTCTGCGAGCAGGCAAGATGAATCAAATCCTGCGCTGTGATTGGCTACCGAGTGAGCAAGATGGAGCTATCTCGTCCACTCGGGACTACCCGATGTGTCCCACAAGAAAAATTTCCCCGAAAGTCATATAATAAATCCTTTGTTGACCAACCTGGCCTCACACTTGCTCAATAACCCATATATCTTGTTTTCTTTGATCTTTTGCCAAGTATAAGTACCTTATGTCAGCTCTTCATCTGATCGAGATAAGAATTTGGGATAGAAAACATGGACATGCAATGACTGAAGTTTTTCTCTATATTAATTTTAATTGACAACCTCCGATCTAAACACCTTCCGATCTAAACACCTCATGCAGGCTAACAATGAGCATTGCATAGTTATGAGGTCCCAAAATGATCGAGTTTCTATTATTAAGAAACGCCTATTAACCCATCAAATGAAAACCTTTTCTGTCGTAGATTATTAGAAAATGGCAAAACAAAAAGCTTTCATAGATACTTAATCAGTGAAAGGATAAAAGTGCTATTACTTCATCGAAAACAAAGCTCAGAGTAAATCAACATTGCGCAACAATGATTTGCATTTGCCTTCCTGCAAGACCGTCCCAATGCTTTCACGGTTTGGGACTGCAAAATCAACATCCACAGTAAGAAAACAACGGATAAAGAAAGTCTTATCAGATGTGGAATTTATCATAGGGCTTATGATGATGCTATTATTGTTTTTGAAAATCAAAGTGTAACATTTGCAGCTAAACGTACCCTTTCCTTCAGACGGAACGTCCCGCTTAAACTTTTTTGCCGTCCAGAAACGTTCGGTCAAAAAAAAAAAACAGATAAAAAGGAAAAAACACGAGCAAATCGGGAGATACTTACGAGCTTAGATCCACAGAAGAATTCCCGACGTTTATAGAAACGTTTTCGGCTACCTCCACCATCGTGATTTCAACAAATCTACAGAAAAACCATCGTGTCCTTCACTGCAATCACGCTCGTGGCTTGCTGTGATGTGACGAGCTTACGAGTTGCCCATTTTTATACCGGAAGTGAAAGCTATTGGGTAAGCCTACTTCCTGTTGAGTCATACTCTGGTGTTCATTCTCCCTCCGTTTCTTATGACGTCTTGCATGGTCGCTTGGACGAAGGAAAAGGGATTAGACGAGGAAACATAGTCGGTACTTTTTTATCAAAATGAATGTATTAAGAACTTGCAAACTGTTGTCCAGACTCGGACAGTCAACGGTAAGCACTTTATCTTCTTAATTTTTGTAATTGTTCGTTTTTCTTGGTCAGACGTTCCACCAAAAGATGTACTTCGCGTTTTACAACTGTGCCATGCATGTGATATTCAAATTTATAGGGGACGCCTTAGACCTGTTTCAATCAACCGATATTCGCAACATCTGATTTTTTAATGTGTTATCGTTCCTCCAGCAAATAGTCCAACAGGGGCTGATTGGCAGTTTGATAAGGCTTCAGTCAACACAGTCAGAAAGTTTGGTAAGTGATTTTCATTTACGATATCTTGCATTGAGCTTACATGTAAACTGATTAATATCTTCTCGATTATTTAAGAGCTGTACTTTCTTTCCTATTTTCTTCATCGCCCATCAGTTACTCCACACCACTACATGCATCTTTTCGGTTTGCAGAGCTTAAAGGAGACAATGTATCGCGTGGTTCCAGAGAAACAGAAAGAAGTTGCAGAATTCCGTAAAGAGTATGGTGATAAATCTTTAGGAGAGTACACGGTTGACCAGGTATATTTCACACATAGCGCATATTGTGTCACGATTTCGACAATTGCGTCACATTTTCTCTGTGATTTTTGTCACGTTGTTACCTTAAGGTTTAAGATTTTAATGGTAAAATATTTTTATTTTCTGGCCAACTATCGCCTGTAAGCTATCGCATCTTTTTTTCCTTCATTGTTTGACTGTCCTTGTGTACCGGTAACGTAAATAAGCTTATATAGCGAAATACAATTGATTGAATTAATAATTAGCAATCGTGTCAGACACGGAAGCGAGAGAATATTGTACAGTGTTTGAACCTTAAACAATAACTCGCACAGAACCCCAAAAGCTTCAGCAATGTTTCAAGAATACAATAATTATTGTTTTAATTAGTGGCAAGCATTATTGTTATCCTTTTTGAATTTTAAGCTGATACAGTCAACTCTCTGCTAATGGACACTCTTGTAAGCGGACAGCTCTACTTACGGACACAGTTTACAATTCCCCTTTTTACCTCCCAGTCAAACTCTTTACTTACACATTTTCATAAGTAGACACTCTCGTAAGCGGACGCAGACACTTTTGAAAATGAAAAATTGGAGTTTTCTTTCGTTTACGCTCTCTCATAAGCGGACACCCCATGTATAATAATTGACACTTGGCAATAAAATTTGGCTTTACCGGTAATTTGCAATTAATCAACAAATATACTGCATGACCCCCACAAGAACTGTCCATTTGTTTGAAAAATCAAGGGGTCTGACGAGTAACATTTGTGTCATCACATTTATTTTATGGCCACATTCTGTTTTCAATCACTGAGGGTACTGAGTGCTGTATCCCAGATAATCAAGCTTGGACTTGGATAAGCAAGCTCGAGCCATGGTAACAATATAACTAGGGGTGTAACGATTTATATTCCTTGCGATTCGATTCAATTTTGATTATTACCTCTTGATTTCGATTATTTCAATTTGATTATGCAAAACATTAATTTTTTTTAAATTCTTATAACATGATACACAATGTAAACAACATACAACCCTAAACCCTCAATTTTAGGAGACAATGAGCATGTCACACATGGTTTGCCTTATTTGGAAATTCTCAAGGGGTGGTAGATGGGTAACATTTTTACCACGCAACACAAAATGGTACACGAACTGCAATTTGTCTTTACGTCATTTACCAGTACTCTGGATTCAGATTTCACAATATAATAACTCACTGAGGGCACTCTGGGAAAGGTATGCAAAAAAATGTGGAATCAAAGAATGGAGAATCGAACCAAAAGGTCATAATCACGATTAAGAGAGAATTCGATTAATCATTACACCACTAGATGTAACTCTCCTGTAAGTAGATATCCGCCATATTTTTCTTGGGTGTCCCCTCATGGGAATAATTTTCGTAAGAGGACAGCTCTACTAACAGACACTAGCTTTCTCGAATTCCTGAGGGTGTCTGCTTACACCGTGTCCGCCTCATGGTTAGGGCACTCGTCTCTGAGCAGTCTGGGTTCGAGCCTTGGCAGTGGTCATTGTCTTGTGTTCTTGGGTAAAACACTCAACTCTCACAGTGCCTCTCTCCACCCAGGTGTATACTGAAATGGGTACCAGCAAGCTTAATGCTGGGGATAACCCTGCGATGGATTAGCTTCCATCCAGGGAGGAATACAAATATTCCTAGTTGCTTCATGCTACAGAAACTGGGATAAGCTCCAGCCTGATGGGCCACTTGCCTCCTATGCAGACTTGAACTTTTTTTGCTAGTCATGGTAGTGGTACCGTGTGGATTACAATTCACAAAGTAATCTGTCATGATCTGAAAATTCACTGAGTGCAGAGTACAAATTAAACCAGTTTATGATAGTCACATTTGCAACACTGAGCACAAGAATCATTAGACAAGTGCTCCTCTGCTCCATTGATAAACTTTAAAACAGTAACCCTCTCAGTACTGATTGACCTTTTTTGGTGCCTGAGTGACAAGCTTACACTGTAAAATCATGCTTACAGCCTGCTCTCCATCTGCTTTGGTTTTCTGAGTAAATAGGTCTCTTCACTTATTGACATTATGAACATAACCCTGTTTTCTTAGTACTGGGAGTGTCATGTTTCACACTCAATGGCTGGTCCCTCTTGACTAGTTAATTTTGTTTCCGGAGAACTTCACTATTTCTTCTGGCAGAGTTGAGGTAAGCTAGGTTTTAATATGGAAACAAAATGAACTGGTTTCCCAAAGGACGAGTCATTAAGTGATCTGTTTTATAGCACAACAAAGACTGTAGCTGTGGAGAGTTAACCTTCGCAGGTAACAGCTAGTGTGCACACCATTACCTTCGATGTCATAGATTTGCAATGTTGCCCAGTCAGAGACTTTCTGTGGGTAGCAGTTTAATTGTTAGATGTCGTATGACCTAGAAGAAGCCAATAAGAGCACGTACTGTTGGGAAGAAAAATTCCAGCCCTAAAAGGATCCCGGGTTTCAAAAAAGGCTGATTAATTTGTTAAAATTATACTAAGCTCTGGTTTAGATGTGGGCAGTTGTTGGACCAATAACACTTTGGCTTATTTTGGTAGGTTTATGGTGGTATGCGAGGTATTAAAGGGTTGGTGACAGAAACTTCACACTTGGATGCAAACGAGGTATGATTATCATTCTGTATGACAATTCTTGTGTTGAAAACTGCCAGTAATTATGAACAGATAATTCATGCACGTTTACAAAGCATGGGGATTGATTAGTTGCTGCTGAGTTATATATTTCAATTCAATTGTGAGTTAATCAGTTGCTTATAATAAAATGACATAAATTACTTTGATATAAAACTTTGCTGTTTGTTTGTTTTTTTTTTTGCGGTCCTCAGGGTATTGAGTTCCGTGGCTATACCATTCCACAGTGCCGTGAGGTTAGTAAACGATTTAATCAAACAAATTCAGAGTACGTACGTGACTTTATATATCCACATTGCTGTCACCTGATGACAGCGTTGGTTTGTCATTGAACTCAAATAGTGGTCGGTAATTCATTTCTTAAGTCATTCATAATTATACGTGTGTGACATTTCTACAGTGAAATAATGGCGGGGGGAAGCAATCAAATCTTTAGAGGTGTTTGTTTTTTGCATTATCTTGGAATGTTTTTGTTTGTCTCGAGAGATTTACTATCATTACTTTACACACTGACAAAATCTTCTACAGCATTTAATTATTATTTGGATTAAAACATAATATAGTGCTCCTAGTAAGTCTCAACAGACACATCACATTATTTTGTTGACTCTATCTTTAGCTTTTGCCAAAGGCTAATGACATTGGTGAAGAACCCTTGCCAGAAGGAATATTCTGGTTACTGATGACAGGTGAAATACCAACAAAACAGCAGGTTAGTTATAATCATTGTTCTCTTAGTAGTTTAAAATATCAACTCTTACTTGTTGGATACAATGCATTGCTTTTGATTTTAGGTTTGAGAATACTTAACATCGATAATGTAAAAAGAGAGAAGCAACTGTTACAATATTTCTTGAAACTTTTGGCAGGGGTTATCTGTAAAGGAACAGAATCTCATTCATCCAAGTTTCGCAGCAATGCTACAAGTCACTTGCTGCTTTAGAATTAATGAGTAGCATTATTTTTTGTGTAAGAAATGACTTGTCTACCAGGGTTTTCAAAATAAGCTGGTGCCTGATGCAAGTTACTGGTAACTTCAAGCGTTTGCGTTGGGTACTTTTTGTACAAAGTTTGTTGATATGCAATTTTAATTCACCAACGCTATCTTTCTGAGGATATAATTGAACAGAATGCACCTCAAGGTACTGAGATTTCAGAAATTTTCCAGAGCCAGCACCCATCCCCTCCCTTGTCAGAAAGGATAGCCCACTTCAGCACTCTTCGATTCCCCACATGCACATGTACGGCTGCTTTTATCGCGACTCAATAGCGCCCAGCCTTCTTTAAGATTTCCTCCTGCTACTTTATTTGAAATTGAAAACCCGGACTACACTGTAGACACTTGGGAGCTTCCTGACTCTCCAATTCTTTTTATTGGAATAGTCTTTCATCTTAAACCATGAACCTTTGGCAATATTAAAACACTGTCTGATGGTGATAGTATTATATTATTAAAACCTTTTTGCTCTGCTATTGTTACAGGTTGATAATTTGTCTAAAGAGTGGGCTGCCAATGCTGACCTGCCACCACATGTTGTGCAGATGTTGAACAACTTCCCTGAAACTCTGCATCCCATGAGCCAGTTTAGTGCTGCAATCACGGCAATGAACAGTGAGAGCCACTTTACAAGGGCATATTCAAGTGGCGTACCCAAAGGCAGTTACTGGGAGGTAAATATCGTACCAAAAAATTAAATTTGAAGCTGTCATGTGTGGACGTACATGGGGCCTGTTTTGTTTCCACTTATCAAGACAGAGGTCTCTATTTTTGGGAAATAATTTTTAGTTACCCCAGGCAAAGATACTGTGGGGATAATGTGTTTTGGAGGCACAGATGATGATGTATTTTAAACCACCAAATCCTGGCCCTCATCCTTGTCCTGTGGCTCTAGAATGCTATTTTATATATTAATTAAGTTAAGGTAAAATATTTAGAGAGGAAGCCACATCAGTCTTGGCTGGTTTTCATGCGGATCCTCTATCCTGGTTGAATTGGAATTTGGCAATGTTGGTTTTTGTGGAGGGAGGAAAATTGGAGAACCTCCAAAGAACCTTAGAACAAGGCAAGAACCAACAACAAACTCAACCCACATATATCGCACATATGGCACCGGGTTGGGATCAACCTTGGACTACACTTATGGGAGGCAAGTTCTCTTATCACTGTGCCATCCAAACTCCCCACTGCTGATGGTCTGTCTTTAAATGACCCTTCTCATTATCTTTCTCAGTATGTCTTTGATGACGCCATGGAATTGACAGCCAAGATAACGACAGTAGCTGCCTACATCTACAGAAATGTTTTCAAGGATGGAAAAGTCGCTCCATTAGATCCAAACAAAGACTGGGCAGACAACTTGGCCACCATGCTTGGCTTTGAGGATCCCATGTTTCACGAGATGATGAGACTGTACTTAGTTCTTCATGCTGATCATGAGGGTGGTAACGTCAGTGCTCACACCACTCATCTTGTCGGCAGTGCCTTGTCAGATCCCTACCTTTGCCTTGCTGCTGGAATGAACGGCCTTGCTGGCCCGCTGCATGGTCTTGCTAATCAGGTAAGTGGTGATGTTTACACCATAGTGATAACATTTGAAGTTGCAATCACACATCCTGATCGTACTTTGGATCCTCAAATTTTGGCGCAAGAGGGTACATGTAAGTCTGAAGTTGCTCTGGATGGTAAACAGACAAGGGCACTGTCAAGACATCAAATGCTGCTTTTTTCACTTAACATATAGATTGATTAATATATAGATGATATAAGGGTATCTAAGGTACCGGTATCTAGAGTTTAAACCGGACATCCCTTGGACGCAAGACCTCTGAAGGTGTTCTAAAGGTATACGATAACCTTAAAAGTAAAATTATGCATCATTCAAGTCCACAACTGAATTTGTTAAATTTGTTTCATTCCATTCCAGGAAGTGTTAGTCTGGATCACAAGAATGCTTAAGGATGTTGGTGAAAATCCATCTGCTGAGGAAGTAAAGGATTATGTCCTGAAAACCTTAGATGGAGGGGTAGGTATTATTTAAGACACTTTTAGTTAACATGGCAGTTGTCTTGTGTTGCATGATTCATGTTTTCCATTTTGTATTTTTTCTGGAAAGTTTGATGCTCAGTTTTCATAAGATCGTGTTGCGGTCTGGTGTTTGTAAATTGGAGAGCATTAAAGCTTTGAAACTGATATTGTGTCTTTTCATGCTGTACCATTCCCTGTAGTCAACTTGAACAGTCTTTACAACAGGTATCATTGCATGCTTCTGTAAGCAACATAAGGTTTCATAATTTACTGTGTATTGATTTTCTAAATGTATTTTTAAACTTTATCTGTGAGTAATGGGGTAACGTTAGACAAACTTGTGTGGTTTTTGTAGTTCTAAGTGTTGGTAATGTACCAATGTGTTAAAAGTTTGTTGAAGGGGTGTTCCTTTAAATAACAAAAAGAAAAGTTAAAGAAAAATTGTTTGGGTTTCAGATGTATTCTGAATTAAGCTGTTTGGCCAGCTGATGATTGTGTTGGATTTGAAATTCTGTTGTTTTGGTTTGCAACCCTGCAAATTGATCAAAACTTGTCATTGCAAGTTGTTCTGTGTACAGTCATATAATGGATGATTGTCAAATGCCATGCAGAAAGTAATTTTCATTATTAAAGTATTCAAAGAGCTTAGTTTTGCTGGAAAGGTCACATGCAATAGTCCACAAAAATAATATTAATTGTAACAAAAAAATGATTCTGAAATTCATGTTTCTATTTACAGCAAGTTGTACCTGGATTTGGCCACGCAGTTCTGAGGAGAACAGATCCCAGATACACAGCCCAGAGGGAGTTTGCCTTGAAACATCTACCAGATGACCCATTATTCAAGCTTTGTGGCCAGCTCCTTGAAATTGTCCCTGATGTCTTATTGGAGAAGGGAAAGGCAAAGAACCCATGGCCCAATGTTGATGCACACAGTGGTGTGCTTCTTCAGGTACTATTATGATTTGGGAACTTGCAATATTAATAGTCATTAGCGAGACTAAACAAAATTAAAGAAAGTAAAGAATGATCATCGCAGTTAATTTTCCAATTTAAGCTATTGGAAAGAAGAAGCCTGAAAAAATCAGGGCTTCAACTGCAGTTCATATATGAATTATTTCATATAAACTTCACATCACTAAACAAAATTGTATTTGTGGGCAAGCTTTATGAGTTCTTCACACAAGTATAATGGCTAAGAGAAACCATTGTGTCTGCAGGTAATTTCAGGAGACAAAACCATCCATTCAAGTGTATATGAATGAATGCTGTAATATTCAGCTCTTATTAAATGGGGAGGAGCTGTATGCGAGAATCTTGACCGAGGTTGTGAGTTGCGCTCTATCTGTACACATGACCAAGGCCAAGATTCTCTCATACAGACCACCTCAGCTCGGTTAATAAGATGTTTATTATATGGCAAACAAGTAAAATTTAATTTGTTTAATAATGTACCTGGTTTGTACTAGCTGATATTTCACTAGTGTATGGTGATGAGCTGAACTTAAATCTGACGGAGTTTGCTCCTCCCCTTTACTTTTTTTTTCTCATCAGACTTTTTGGCACTTCCATTTAGAAGAAATAGCCAAAATTTTGGTATTTTAGAGTGATGCAGGCCATACTGTGGTCAGCGAAAAAAGTTTTTCACACACCTGGACAACTTTCTGTTGAGTAATCACCAAAAAATTTACATATTTTTTGGAGTAGGGGTGGGAGGTGATACAGTGTATGGCAAATTTGAAGACTTAGATTGGACATGAAGTTGCTCAAGGTAAGCATGTCCACCTAGGAAAAGTTTTTTGCAACAAAATTTGTCTGGATTGATCCACCCTGAAATGTGTGTTTTCTCAACATGTTTTTGATGCAGAATGTTTAGGCTAAGAATAGAATTCAATAAGTCTACTTTTCACAATAACAGTAGTAAAATTATGTTGCTTAACTAACAATGTTTAGAAGTTGGTTGAAAGCTCTTAGACTGAGTAACATTTTGTGAAAGCTGTTTCCCAACAACACAAAATAATAGACTTTGTGGAGCTTTAGTTGGAAGAAATATTGCTTGAATGTGTAATTAACAAAACCTAAAAGCATTCACGTCTGTTCTTATTGACCTTTGTCCATTTTACTTTCAGTATTATGGCTTGAAAGAGAAACTTAAAAGCATTCACGTCTGTTCTAATTGACCTTTGTCCATTTTACTTTCAGTATTATGGTTTGAAAGAGATGAACTACTACACAGTGTTGTTTGGTGTGTCACGTGCCTTGGGTGTGCTTTCTTCGTTAGTTTGGTCACGTGCCCTAGGCTTCCCACTTGAACGTCCCAAGAGTATGACGACGGAATTGCTCAAGAAAGCCGTTGGTGCATCATAACCGTTACCAAATAATAATACTGCTGTCTGAATTACGAATAATTTTTTCTGCTGGTCTTAGATAATACCCTTAACTGCTGCTCCTTTTAAAGATCTGGGTCTTGTAAATTCTTCAATTTGCCTCTCTTCTTTTATGTGTAATATTATTTACAGTGTGCGCATGCATCTATTGGATATATAAAAAAAATTAGCCGATACAACTTAGATGTACCTCACACTACATACTGTAGTATCTGCTCACTATCAAGAGAAAGTAACACTGTCTGGTAGCTGAAAAGTTGAAGTGTGACTTTTATAGTGTGGATAACATGAAGTGAAGGATATTTTGAGCTCACATTGTTTATCAAGCAATGTTCTAGTAATGATTGGAATTTTGTACGAGTGGCACAGAGTTATGCAATAAATTTGCTTATCACAACTAGAGTTTCTTGTTATTTTTTCTTAGTGTGAGGGACACCGACTTAGTGGTCAGTGTGTAGGACTCTGAATTTTGAGGTTTAGACTAGGCAGAGTAATATTTCATTGTATTTTGAAAGACTTCCACCTGGCTCATTCTTACATGTAATGTTTAGTTCCAGAAAATATCCATACCCATGCCAAGGATTACAAGGTCAATAGAAATTCAAAGGGGGAGGGGGTTTTCAAAAACTAAGTGTTTTAATGGAAAGTATCAAGCCACTAAATGGGAATTTCCAGAGGGGTGGGGAATTCAAACTAATAAACCTTCCGTGGGAGGGACGTGGAAACCTTCTCGAACAACACAATCAGGTTAAGTTACATGTTCAAAGGCAATCATTTGATGAACTATCATAATTCTATCCAGGAGTAAAAATACTCCTTGTTGCTTTGTGCTACTGAAACTGGCATGGCTCTGGTGATAGGGGACTCTTTGGATCAAATATTATGCAGACTTGATCTTTATTTTGTCTTCAACATTTTGGGAACGTTTTGTGAAACCTTTAATATGCATCAGAAGTTTTTACCACTGTGAATTATTTATGTTATGGGAAGGGCAGGGCAGGGAGAGTAGTGGAGGTAATGATATGTACTCCTAGTGACAAGTTGGCATTTGATGAAAATTTTTGTTGAAGTAATATATATCAAACATGAAAGACCATGTTTGACCACATTTCCAAACACGGTGAAGAGAATTGAAACTATGATGCATAGCGGAGTATTTTTGACCAACTTCAAGGTGTTTGGAAATGTGTTCAATTAGTCAATGAACAAGCCCTCTTTTCCAAGTTCTGCAAGGACAGTGCCCACAAAAAAGCACTCGAAAAAACAAAACAAAAAAAAACGGTTGCATAAAATCTGAGAACAAGATACCCCATTTAAATTTCCTCTTGGGTATTTCTATTGTGCGCTTGGTGGAGTAAGACAGAAAGGTATGCTTGAAGTCTAATCAATCATCCGGTAACAATAAAAATAATTATAACCCCCACAGACATTTGTGCCACAAGTTATTTTTCTCTGAGCATGCAAGATTAAGTGGGGAGCACTAGAGCGGTCATGAAGCAGATGCAAAAAAATGAAACTTCTTTGAGAAAAAGGACGCTTTTTAGTTCCCTCCCCTATGTCATCGCCTTTTCATTAACACCTTGGCCCTCACTCCCTAAATTATATCGGGCAGTATCTGAAAGGATGAAAATTATGATCTTGGGGAAACTTTAGACAAAATAGAGAGTCTGAGAACAGACTAAGTAGGCAGACATTATTATACCAGTTTTAGCTGCAAAAATACCAACTGTAAAACAACTTAACTTCAAAGTTAACACCAGAACTAATGCTGTCACATTCAAGCACTGTGAAAAAAAAGCCCATTCATTTGGCTTTTTGATGAATCCTTACTCGGACATGTGAAAATCCAGCCGAGTTTCAAACTGAAAACAAACTATACGCATTATGCATTCTCTTTTCATTGTAATTTTAATTAAAAAACCATTGCCTAGCTAGACATTAGAAGTACTCACTTGGTTACAAAACTCAGAGTTCTAAGAAAAGTGCTGTCTTGAAGTTTCAAGAGATAGTCAAGTCTATAAGATGAGTTAGCCATGCAAACTATGATATTGCACAATGGACAGTTTCATTGATTTTGCTGCCAAGAAGTGTCATTCAAAGCTATTTCAGACTTGCAATTATTCCTCTTGTCCAACAAGGCAGTTAGATAAGCGATTGAATGAAAGCCAACTTTACTCAAATGTACCAAGAATGTCACCATCGCGGAAGATGTGGTATTCCTGTTGAGAACAAGAAACAAACCTAATTAAATACGCAAAACGGATTCTAGAATATGAGAACCCAGAAAGCTTGCCTTGCAGATATCTGTACTTGCAGGCTAGAACAAATATTGTCTCAAAGGGTGTAAGCTTTAGTGTGTTTATGTGCTAACACACAAGGCCACATTTCAAACATTGTTTCCGTTCAAGAATTTTTCAGACCTTCCTAAGGCTATTAGGAATGCTATGAGGAGGGGGATTTAAAAGCCTAGTTTGTTTTTCTGGGAAAGTATGAACTCAAGCTAACTAGAATTTCCAGAGGGGTCAGACTCACACCAATCTTTGGTTAGAGAAACACAAGTACAAAGATCAAAATGCTTTTAAAAATGTTTTCTTGTTTCCTAGTATTGGGTGGTTTGGTAGTAACAACAAAGCTAAGCGAATCTGGATGGACGTTTTCAACCAACATGAAATACAGGACAGCTGCTCAAATGATCATTGATACCTTCTCTTCCATAGTCACTTTTGTTCCACCATATTCTGGCAGCAAAACTTTGTCGCCAACCTTCACACTCACAGGAACGACGTTTCCACTCTAGAAGTTAGAGCAAAGTTTGGTGAAATTTAAAAATGGCTGGAGTGGAAAGGGTTAAGCATTTGCTTTGATTTCCTTTTAATTAAGGCCAAGTCACTGGGGACCCAAACACTGAGTCAGCAGTAAAAATAACTGTCAGTACTGTTATTTACTTGTAATCCTGTCTTTTTGAGTCATTTAGAAGGGATTTCAAATATTATCTTGTCTGCTTTGTGAATGTGACACTTGACCGATTATAGCTCGAGTTTCCATTATCGTAGTTCACTATTAAATCTCATCGCGGGAGACATTCTCAGGTTTCATGACAGTTGCACATGAAGAGAGAGAAGAGAGAAGAGAGAAGAGGCAAGGGGTGAAACTTACTGAGAGCTTTCGTCTAGTCTTTGATTAACAGTCGAGCTGACCAGCCTGCGCAATTCCTCGCATGAATACGTGCAAGGAAACACGAGACAATGGATGGCTGCCTTTGATGGCCATTGTCTTGTATTGTTATGTCACTGCCACCTCTCTGATGACCACAAGGAAATGGAATTTTCCTTTTGAATAACAACTTAGTTCATTCTTACCCTCTGATCTCAGTTTTAATGGAACAGTGAATAGTTTTGCACACATGATCATAGGTTTGGCAAGGAGGGAGGCATGAAAATTTGCAACAAATATTGTTCAAAACCATAAAACTGCCCAACAATATGGCTAAAACAGCAAATTCACAAACTTGTATTTGCCACACCCAACAGATTTTTTTTACCAAAACTGAAAAACCAGATATTCTATCCCAAAAAATGACCCAGACTGTAATATGTCCCCAGCAAGCAAATCTATTTGTTAGTGCCCTGCAGAATCAGTGCCACTAAAGAATGGCAGATTGTTGATCTTTATGCAGGGTAAACGAAGACTGATCTGCTTGTCATGAAACCCAACAATTCTCACCTTATCCCTGGCTCCAGGCCCCACAGCTACTACTGTTCCTTCTAATACTGATCCAACGCCTTTCTCTGGAAGAAGCACACCCCCCTTGGTTTTCTACAAAAAAAAAAAAAAATGAATCACACAGTTTAGTGTGCATGATTGTATACATATATACTGTGGCTGATTTTGTCTTATGTACAACCTCATTTGCCTCTGCCATTAGCAAATTTAATTCTGATCCCCATTGGAGGGAAGGGGAGTAGAGGGGATAAGGGGGGGGGGGAGGGTGCATTTCAGAAGTCAACTTTTCTGAAAAACAACCACTGAAAAATAAATATATGCATAGACCTGTCACTTTGTCATGGAAAAGAAAAAATCTTACCACTTCTGGAAGGAACTTTTCAACCAAAATCCTGTCAAAAAGAGGCTTGAATCTTCGTATGGCAGCCTTGAAAAGAGAAAAATGCATTTTGCTAATTACACACTGGTTCCAAAAAAAAAAATTAAACTTATAATTTAAGTCTTATGCAATCCTTTCATAAGCTTCTTGTGTCAGACAAAAATTAACGTCAGGTGGATAAAAAAACTTTGCAACGTTCTTGAAATCGTTATCAAAGAATAGTGTACAATCTTCTCCATAAAATAATCTGAGAACAATTTAAGACTTATGGTGGATCGTGAGGTCGTAAGGATCTTCAGGAGGACTCTGAACTTGTTTTTATAATGCTATCCACGTCCCCAATAATATCATTGAAAAAGTTCCTAAGGTTTACTAGGCTTAAACAAGAGTAATTGCAATTGTAAATTTTAGTTTTCAATCTTCAGCTGCGGAAATACTTACCATTTTCACAAGAAAAAGCACGAAGCCTTCCAACCGGCGGAGATATCGAATTCACACGTGGAAAAGAGCAAGTTCTGCGCAATCGTATCGCATAAAGAGGGTGTGTCTAAATGTACAGTAGGGAGGGGAGGGATCAAAATCATAATCCGTGTAGTTATTTTGGTTTGGTAATATCAAGTTTAAGAAAGAATTATCATGACTGAAATTAACTTATAAATATTTTGAACACTTTTCCGAAGTAATTTTGTCTTAGAAACGTTATGTAGCGAGAAGTAGTTTACCCAATATTTTCGCTAAGTGTCCCCACCCGAGAGGGGAATAGTTGCTCCTATACAGAGCATGCCGAGTAGATTCTTCGTCCTTTTCGGCACGTGGGTCCACTGAGGTTCAAGACTTCATCGGTGTTCTGCGAATTTTGCACAATTTTGGGCACCTAATCAACTCTAAAACCCGTCATCACTGTCTGCAATATTAAGGTGAGAGTTTTGATCAGTTGAATTTTATTAAGTATATTAATATTACGTTTCAACGGCGATTTTTTTGGCCGCAATTTTGGTCCGGTAAAGATCGCATGTCAAATCAGCCTATACACACACGTGGTTTTTCAGATCAGCCTTTCCTGGAATCAAACTTCTAACTGTGAAAAAAATCGTGATTTTTGGTTAAAAGTATTTAGAAGCGTTGTATTCGTTATCTGCTTGACGAATGTATTACTGCAAATAAGAACTTGGCATGAAATTGCGTTTTAATTTGCGTGCACAGTTAACAGAGCAAGGGAGTAACTTTGTAACCTCTCTACAATTTTTTTTTCTCAAGATTTAAACCAAGAAGTCTTATTTGCTAGAATGGCAGGTTATCTAGCCGAAATGAAAAATCAAGAAACCATCAGCACTTGAAATGCATTTGGAACTCAACGAGTTATCTTTAATTTATCATGTGTAGTGTGACTGTGTAACATTTTAGTGGATTGCATAATATGCATGTAAGTAAGAATATTGTTATTACCCCCTGTTAAGGATACAGCAAGGGTTAGAATGTGTCCAGTTTTATTCCTCCTTTCTGGGAACATCCCTGCTCTACATTGCCTTCAACGCTCTCACTGCTCACCATTTAATGTGCATAAAATCTGAAAATCACGAATCTTACTCTCAGGGAGATGGTGCCAAGGTCTGGTCTGGATGAGGCTGTGCACCAAAAGATCTCTGCAAGGGCTACTGGAATCCAAAAAGAAAACTGGGGGAAGCTATATATTTTTCGGAAATAATAACTTTAGCCTTAAACCCCCAACAAAAATGCTAACCTCATTATTTTTTCTAAAAGGGATTGGTAAAGTCTCTCTTCACAGATTTCCTTAGAATTCACCTTAACATATGCAAAAAAATAAGAATTCCCTTTTTCCAACTTTACACTGTGTTTTTTCTGTCTAGCATTTTTTGCAGCAAGATGTTTTAAGCAAAATCAGTCAAAGGACCATCCAAGACTTAAGGGAATGTCTTGATTCTCAGTATCTTGTAACATGATGAACCAAAGCCTATTATTTAGGTCAATTCAGTGTTAATAAATTGGGATTATTCTTGTCTTTAGAATGTATCGTCTACCTAGCATTATCCGCCCAGCTCGACAGCTGTTTTCTCCAAAGCTCCTCACCCCTAGACTCGTCATGGGATTCAGTACTTCTCAGCAGCAACAGGCTGCTAAGGAGCTAAAGTTTGGTGCAGATGCCAGATTAAGCATGCTAAAAGGAGTTGATGCTTTGACTGATGCTGTTGCAGTGACTTTGGGTCCAAAGGTACAGTACAGCCAAAAGGATTTTCTCTATGAACACTTAATTGTACCAAGTCAGCGGACAACCAAAACACTTAGTAGATTGCCAACTTAAAATTAATCAAGTTAAATCAACTGCCACAAAAAGTTTGACAGGGTAGTATCTTGGGATCATGCATAGTAAAGGAATCCGCAGTCGAGGGATGCTCAATACCCTCTATCGATACTTGATCGACACCTTAGTTGATACTCGATCAACATCTCGGTCAACAGTTGGTTGAGAGTTGACTAAGTTTTGCAAACATGCCGTGCAGTGTTGATTGATGAGTTGGTCTTCACTTGGCGTACTATTGATCAACTGTCAATCGAGTGTTAATTGAGACATTGGTCTAGCATAGACTGAGTGTTGGTTGAGTATCAATCAAGATGTCGATTGAGTGTTGATCAAAGGTATCCATTGACACTTGACCATAGATGCCTTTCAATACTCAGCCAACACTTGGTCTACACTCAATCAATATCTCAATTTTATTAGTACACATGATCCATGTCTTGCGTGTTAGCCTGTTATCAGTGAGAGCTAATAAAGGCCTGATTCTTCTTTGATCATTATTCAACTGTCCAAACTTGCTGCAGTGGCAAATGCACATTACTTTAGATGTATTAGTCTAAATTGGTAGTTCACTAAAGTATAATGCTGTATAGTGCTTGTAGTTTGTTGAAACAATCATGCCTAAATTCCAGTTGCATTTTCCTTTCAGACAGAGATGTTTGACTCAGTACAACTTAATTCCTTATTTAGTGATTGAACAACAAGTCAATAAATAAACCTCTTTTCCCTTGATTCAATATTACTTTCTTTCAGGGTAAAAATGTAATAATTGAACAAAGTTTTGGAGGCCCAAAGATTACCAAAGATGGTGTAACTGTTGCTAAAGCAATTGAACTCAAAGACAAGTATCAAAACATTGGTGCTCGTCTTGTGCAAGATGTCGCCAACAACACTAATGAGGAAGCTGGAGACGGAACAACAACTGCCACTATCCTTGCTAGGTCCATTGCAAAGGAAGGCTTCGAGATGGTGTCCAAAGGAGCCAATCCACAGGAAGTCAGACGAGGTGGGCGTGGTTAACATTGCTTTCAAAGTCTAGAAAGCCTAAGGTCTACCTTAGCAGGAGTTGTATTGCCTGGCAGAACTCTCATGACATATTAATATCCTACAACCCAAGGGTTCTCCTATGTAAGGGGTGGGTGGGGGGATGCTTATTGTAAACTGCAAGTTTGGTCACATTTAGGATGTTGAAGACAGAACGCTAATGTCGTTCACATCAAGTTATATTGTAGGATTGAATGAACAGTTGGAAGATATAAAAATAATCATACTCTGTTGATGGTTTAGATCAATCCAGCGTGAAATCTGTAAAAATAGAAGTAATAGATGAAACCAATTCAATGGCATCATCCCTAAAGTCCTTGTTAGTCTTAAATGTCTTTTGAGTGTCTGTTTAAGAATGTTGTAAGGAATCAGATAAAGCCTGAGCCACCTAAAAATTTCTGATCA
Source organism: Orbicella faveolata (assembly GCF_042242905.1). Lineage (NCBI taxonomy): Eukaryota > Metazoa > Cnidaria > Anthozoa > Scleractinia > Merulinidae > Orbicella > Orbicella faveolata. The sequence goes on along the minus strand of NW_028301540.1, from coordinate 5,463,775 downwards.
GCCCAATATACTTCTTATACGTTTTCAGGAGTTATGCTGGCAGTTGAAGCAATCATTGAGAACTTGAAGAAAATGTCCAAACCTGTGACTACCCCAGAAGAAATCGCCCAGGTAAAATTGTAGCCATTTTATCAGCTCTTGAGAACCTGATCTTCTTCACTTTTTTGTGAAATTCAATATTTATAGGATGGTTTAATTTGTTTGCAGGTTGCAACAATTTCTGCTAATGGAGACAAGGGAATTGGAGAATTGATCTCCTCAGCCATGAAGAAAGTTGGCAAGAATGGAGTGATTACTGTAAAGGTAATGAGCATCATTTATGTTCTCTTGACTATGTTCATTATAAAGAAAAAAGTTTTGAAATCTTTTGCTCCCTAGTTTTATTCTGTCTCTTTCTCTCTTATCGTTTTTTATCTGCATGTATGTATTTTGAACAAGCTTTTAGCTCACTAGATGATACATGAGTAAATAAATAAATGATTGATTGATTGATTGACTGATTGATTGATTGAGGGGACTTAATTTTAAACTAGTTGCCAAATTATACATTAGCAAATGGTGATACTTTGCGATGTGTTTTAATTTGAAGGATGGCAAGACTCTCAATGATGAGTTGGAGCTGATTGAAGGACTGAAGTTCGACCGTGGATTTATTTCCCCATATTTTATCAACACAACCAAAGGTGTGGCTTGTGAAAAGTTGTAAATAGTTCTACTCACTTAGTTTTCGGTTTCTCAGATTGTGTTGTGTATTTTCAAATATTCCACTTATGAAAGTGAAATCCTTTTGTTGGAAAACCTTTTCATCCTGATTTCTTGCAAGGCAGAAATCAAGGGTGCTTTCTATTATTCCAAAAATTCTGAAAATTTTGGTCAGAAGTCAAATGGAATGTTTTTGTTTGGTCTAGATCTGTTTGTGACCACCTCTGGAGGTGGTCCATTTTGACTGATCGGACTGGTTGAACCAAAATTTGCCATTCTATTTTGACAAACTGGTTCATTGCCCTACTTCACCTATGTAGGGAATTCAGAAAAGGAATAAAAAGTAGTAAGAACCATTCCTTCTGGTTGGCCTGGTTTCATTGGAAAATGCTGTGCCGTTTTTCCCTGGTTATTCTTAGTGGTCTCTGACTGGTCGGTCTGGTATAGTGGAAAGCACTCCAAGAGTCCAACTTTCACTCTGTTTACAAACTGAATATCTTTCTTTGGTGTTTGTTTTTAGGACAAAAAGTCGAATACCAGGACTGCTTGGTTCTCCTTTGCCAGAAGAAGATCTCTTCCATTCAGCAGATTGTTCCAGCACTTGAGCTTGCCAGTGCACACAGGAAACCTCTTGTTATTGTAGCTGAAGATGTTGATGGGGAAGCTCTTACCACCCTTGTCCTGAACAGGTAAATGGCAAGAAGAAAGTCTCGATTGTTTCTTATTGTAGTGTACCTCAATTGTGTTACCCTGAACCTCTGGAAGTAACGACTCCCCAAAGGTAAAGTAAAATTATTGTGGCCACTTACTACTCCTGAAAGTAGCAACCCCTGAAAGTAGCGAGCCCTCCGGATTTCAGTGTTTTTGAAGTTGTCATCTCTGTTGTTGTAATTCATTGGGTATGATGTAGTAGAGAGGTAACGGTCCATGAGATGCCCTATAAGAAGCAATCACTGCTTAAGATTGACAAATTTAGCATTTCCTCCTTTGTAGGCTCAAGGTTGGTCTTCAGGTGGCAGCAGTGAAAGCTCCTGGTTTTGGAGACAACCGCAAGAACACCCTTGAGGATATGGCCATCGCTACGGGTGGTATGGTGTTTGGTGATGATGCTCTGGAAACAAAGATTGAAGATGTCCAAATTCAGGATCTTGGTGAAGTTGGAGAAGTGTCAATCACCAAGGATGATACCCTGTTCTTGAAAGGAAAAGGTATTAAAGAAGACATTGAAAAGAGGTGCGCACAACTGAGAGAACAACTGGAAATTACAACATCAGAGTACGAGAGGGAGAAACTCAATGAAAGAGTTGCTAAACTTTCTGATGGTGTTGCTATCTTGAAGGTATGCTCTTAAGTCAACTCTTGCTGAAATTGGGTATGTTTTTAGAAGTTTCAGATCTGAAATCAGGTATCAAATTTTGGGTCAAGTCTGAAACAGGGTAGGGAAAGTCAAACATTCTGGTCTGAAATAGGGTTAAGGTTTCAAGAAGTTTGCTTCACACCTCCGCCCCCACCCAATTTTACTGTAAGTACTATCCCCCCTAGCTCCCAGTTGACATTTCTATTAAACAAAGTTCTTGAATCATTGTCATTCAGAAGCTTGTCGAGTGCCAAAACTTTTACAGCAGTTTTTAACCCAAGATGCAGTCAAATTTTTAGCTCACTTTGCTCTTTTGGAAAGTTCAGACTTGCATGTTAAAAGTTGTTGAAAATCCTGGCTGCATGTTGTCTCAACTCTAGCATGATGCTGATAATCATGTTTTATAGATTGGTGGTTCTAGTGAAGTAGAAGTGAACGAAAAGAAAGACCGTGTCACTGATGCTCTGAATGCCACGAGGGCTGCTGTGGAAGAAGGCATTGTACCTGGTGGGGGTGTTGCCTTATTGCGATGCAATCAAAGCCTCGACAACATCAAGACTGATAATGAAGACCAAGGCAAGGGAGTAGAACTTGTCAGGAGAGCTCTGCGTAAACCGTGTCAGACTATTGCTGAGAATGCAGGTGTAGAAGCAGCACTTGTGGTTGAGAAGGTAATCTTAGTTTATTGGTGAAACGTCATGGCTGACTGCAGGTGTCCTTAGTCAAAACAAATGTTTGTCAGGTGCACTGTTTTAAAGTCAAGTACCACAACTGACAAGTTGTATCAATCATTTTGGGTTTTAGAGGATGCACACAATCATTGAAAGTCAAATGCTGTTAAATACTTACACATGTAAGCTTGAAAATCATCTGAGTCTGCTGATGAAATTGCTTCTTCAAACGTGACAAGGAACTGAGTTGACACTTTCTTATTAGCTTATAGCACTTGACTTAGTTGATTAAATATTAATCAATCAATCAATGAACTAACTTAATTATTCATCCACAGTAAGATTTCAGGTTCAAATGGCTTGTGGGGCCATGTATAAATAAAAATTTAAAATGATTCATGAACTACTGATGTACATTTAATTTTTCTTTGTGGCAAACTTGCATATGTTACAAATTTTCCAAATTTTGTTTTTGAAAATGCAGACAAAATAGTAATCAGTAATTTGATGTGAAAAAATCATGTTTTGGAAAAATTGTCCCTTGAAGGTCCACAGTAAGCTTAACTGGTGCAGTTTCCTTTTTTGCACAAACTTCCTGGCTTAAAATATTGATCGAATATTATGTAGTGGTATTGTTTGCAAAACGCTGTGTACTTATCTTTTTTGCAAAGGTTAACTCCATGGAGGGTAACAGCGGTTATGATGCCTTGAACAACACATACGTCGACATGATCCAATCAGGAATTATTGACCCTACCAAAGTGGTCAGAACAGCTATCACAGATGCAGCTGGTGTTGCTTCCCTTTTGACGACAGCAGAGACCGTCATTGTTGACATGCCCAAGGATGAAAATGGAAACATGCCTGCAATGGGCGGGATGGGTGGCATGGGCGGAATGGGAGGAATGGGCGGGATGGGCGGATTGTAAATCAATGAATGCGATAATATTTGAGAAGCCTTGGTTCACTTCTTGCACATCTCTATACAGAAACATTTAAGTGTAATCATGGTTATATCATGCTCTGGTTGTGCGAATAATCGTTGGATTGTAGTCTCTATTCTCTGGTACTCAAGTGCAATTTCTTGAAAAGCAGACAGACTGTTGGCCTGCAATAGCAACTGGTGTGAGACAACAACAGAATGGATGAAAACTGGCTACATTTGTAGGCTAGCAGGCTGGTTAGTGTAAACATGTTATAGGCGAACTAAACATATGAAGTTCTGCTGTAGAAGATGCAGTCTTAATCATGACTTTGTAGATGCAATAGCTAATGTTAGCCTATTCATGTATAGCTGCATTCGTTCTACCTGCAATGCTAAAACCATGTGTCGCTGACTTGATTTTGCCTCAAGTGCTGCATCTTAATAAAATCATTTTTTCAAACTGTGATCGTGATTTTCTGCTCTTAAATGGGTTTTCCAAACTTTGAAGCAATGCATATCACACGGTTGACACCCAGGAAGATCCCATGCAAAAAGGGTGGGGGTGCTTGTCAGAAATTTTGAAAGAACTCCTAAGAGGTTCCAAGATACTGTTTTGTGGGCGTGGCATGAAATTGTTTTTCATCTCTAAGAGATACCAATTCCAAAACAACACTAACGGACACTTTCATAATTTTTAATAGCAATGAAAACGATTGCTTCGAACACATTCTTCTGCTTGTTAAGTTGATTATCAAATATTCCCTGTCTCAATTTTTTTGGGCAATTTTTTGAACGGCAAAAGTGTCTTCAAGAGAAGATGATCTATCATGATCTCGTGATGTTTTTTTGTGTGTGTGTGTGTGTGTGGCTGGCTCTTCATGACATGTTAGACGCTTTTTTTGGCCATGTTGGTCACAAATAGGGTATGGTTTTTATACTCTAGTCTTGAATTGAGCATGTTTTTTTAGAAGAAGCTACTTTTTCATCTTTACTGATAAGACTAGCCAGCGAACAGGCTCCCAGCGAGAGTGGAAAAAAATTTGGCGACTGAAGCGAGCCGTTTAGCGTGAAATAGCCAGATTGCTCTCGGCTTACCCGGCTCGTCTTAGACCACACTCAGCTAGCTCGCACTAAACCCAACCGTGCCGTGAGCCTGTTCGCAGGTTATGATAAGACCATTGACAAAGGCCCTTCATAAATTATGTGTAGGGCAACTGTGCATATGTCAGCTCAAACGGTCATAAATGTTTGGTTAGGTCATAAATAGGGTAGGGAAAATCGCAGATTTTGGTCATAAATAGGGTAAGGGTTTTTGGAAGCAGGCCGCACACCAGCCAATTTTTCTAGGAGTGCCTCCCTCCTTGGGTTCTGACCCCGGGGGACTTCCATATCAAAAGGACGGGGGTGCTCGTGGGAAATTTTGAAAAAAACCCATAAGAGGTACCAAGATCCTGTTTTGTGGGCATGGCTTGAAATGTTTGTCACCCCTAAGCTAAGAGGTACCAATTTTAAAACAAATCATAATCTCATGTCATATTTTTTTCGGCTCAGTACCCTAAAAGGTACTGCAAAAACTCCCGCTGTGGACCTTTTTAGGTTGAGCACCCCAAGAGGTACCAAAACCGCCTCATTAACCCCTAAACGGTACAACGAGCACCCCCCGTCCTTTTTCTATGGGATCCCCCACCAGGGTTCTGACCCGGCGGCACTTGACCCTCGCGAGAGATTTTCTCTGTTTTACAGACCTGGAGCAGGAAATAGACAGCAAGACTGGTCTGTAGGTCAGTAAACAAGCGTCGTATAAACGACGTATGAACTATAATTATGTAAAACAAAACTACTTGTCTGATTTTGTTCGTTTCGGTTTGGGACTGCAAGCACAAACATCACTTTGTATGGGATTGCCTTCCACTTTTCTCTGAATCTGGGTCTATATAGTGACTGCAGGGTTGAATCATACTTATAAAAAATTATTCCATCTAAGGTAATGAAAACCACAGGAAGCGCTACATGTATTTTTGTCCTGAGGTCTAAATTTCATCATCACCGCGTCCGCTGGACTAACCTTCGCGGGACTGGATCTGAGGAAATACGTCATAATCAGGGGTGGTGACGACATGAGTCAAGCTTACTATTTCTACGGCCATTTTGGTTAACCGGCAACCGTTCATATTTTTGGAACTCTCGGAGATCTTTGATTTCCTAATAACATTTGAGGAATATCCTAGGAAAGTATGGACACTCTAGATCATAGAGGTTGACTGAGAAGGTGAGGCATGAACGAGAAGTAGGTTTTCCGAGGCGCGAAACCACCCTAACCCTTGGACGTTTCGGAAAGCACCGATTTGAACTACTTGTACATTTTGGGACTCCTTTTTGTCACGTACAATCATTTAAAATTTTAGCCTTATGCTGGACTGTTCACTGGTCGAACACAGGTCGCGGATGTGTCACGATGAAAGTTTGCCACATATAAAAGTTGCACAGAATGCAGTGATTGCGGTATAAGTACTCAACTCAGCATGTAACAAGATTGACTATGTAATATATTCCTAGGCCCTACAACTTAACTTATAGGATATTTGCAACTGTTAGTTTGGCTTTACGACCTTATTACCCTCTCCGAGTATCATGTGGGTAATATTTTAAGACGTAAAAAGTCACATGCCAAGACTTGATCGCGTAAAGACGTGAGCCATATCCAGGAAATAGTTGACTTCAAATTTGTCTGACGAATGCTGTGTTTAAACAGGCGCGTTTCTGTCGAGTATTAATATTTTACTCGTAGATGTTAAGCTTCATCATTCACTTGCTATATCCTTGCTTGCGAAAGAGAGAGAATGTCAAGAGTTAAAGTGCCCATAAACAGTGTTTTCGTATAATGGGAGAGCGAAACCTCAGTTATAGCGGAAGTAATCGTGTCGTATCACCTATTCAGCGCTCGATATTGCCAGCGAGAATACGTCCAACGCAATACGTTGAGAAGTTGTCCCTTGAATTTCTAAGAGGTTGTGATTCTGATACAGATGGGCAATTATCTCACTTTTTAAGTCTTCGGATATGGTAGAAGGCGAAACTTGTAAATACGAGCTCTTTTGTATTGTTCAGTGTAAACTGTTCGAAATGTTACGTCTAAATGTCCTCAAAGCAGCTCGATTTTTGTCGACTTGTACTTTTTTTGAAACAAATTTACGACAAAGTCATAATACATTGTATTTCCAAGCAATTAAGGAAGTTCAGTTCTTTACCTATTAGCTTTGTAATGTACATCAGTAATTGTGCTATTGTGTTGCAAGTATGCTAATTATTAACTTGAACTTATTTGAATAATTGGTTGAAATTTATTTTCCAGTGGAGCTGCCTGTCAAGTTTAGTAACTGGGGATAAATTTCATGTCAAAATTGTACTTGGACTCTAAATTATAATGTGATATCAGTTTATGGTACTGTTGTTGCTTGAGGTAACACATGGTTGACGCCATAATTTTGTGTTTGATAAATCAATTAAATACTTAACAGGGCTGGCTTAGTTATGCTTATAGGTGATTCTGTCATGTACAAACTGGTCATCTGCAAGAGCAATGCTGCAAGTGATTGTTTGAAACATTACAGTGTACGTGTTTTGTCCATGTGACTGGAACTATGAAAATGGTGTTACAGACTGAAGAGTCTGTTCTTGTGCACCAGTTGAGCTAAAGACCTTAATTTTCTGACTCCTTAGCCTGAAAATTACTCCAAGTAATGAGTACAAAAAGGGAGATCAGAGAGAGGAGCAGAAAAAAAAAACCAACATTCCTTTGAATTTTTATATTGCCTGTATAATTGGAGAGAAAAAAGCACTTAGACTGAGTTGCGACCAAAAAGGTGATATTTTCAATTCATCACCATCCAGACATATCACGTGTAAACCATCTTTTATGAGCTTGATTTGACTGGGAAGTCTTAAGTTAGACTAACTTAAGTTACACAAACTGTTAGTGAATGTTAAATTGTGTGTAATAAAGTGAGTGCAGGGCTGACAACACTTCCTGCATCAGTTAACCCATTGGTGCCTGCAGATTTTGGCAAAAATGCATTTTTGGACATACATGGATTAGGATGTCAGCTAAATTAGCTCCAATCTTCCAAAAAATGCATTTGCAACATGACAGTGTGCCTTTCTTTCTACTAGCCTCACGTTTTATGACATTTTTGCTCGGGGCATGCTCACAAAGGAAAATTTTGAGATATTTTTTGGGCAAGAAAGTAACCTTTGTCTTTAGGCTTTGCATGTTTGTTTTTGTTTTTTTTGTTTTTGCTTTTTCTCCTTTTCTTATCTTTTTGCTGCAGTTGTTGACCTTCTACTGGGCTTACTTCCAGTTGAAATATTCCCGCAAAAGCATCATCAAGACGGGAATTCTTACCATGGAGTAGCCAAGTGTAGTTGAGGGAAATTTTGTTCCAAGTTTTTTGCTTCAATTTCTAAACATTTTCATGCATACTTCACACTCAATTGACCCAATCACTCTGATCTGTGTATCATTGGAAAGATCTTAAATTCTTCCGGCAGAAGTATAAGTGATCCCAATTTTGGTCAAAGGAGATGACGTCAGAAGTGGAACAAGGGCCAATGCTTGTTATGGGGGCACCTCAAACTTTAATTCACTGTTACATTTTCTTTAGAATTGGGTCAGTTGGGCTGCATCATGGCTCAAAGGAGCAGGTTCACCCTGTAGTAGGCGCTTGGGCCCCAAGCTATAACAGCTATTTTCTGTTCATGTCCTGTTCATGCCCTGTTCATGAGCTGGGATGATTTTCCTTTGTTACTTTGCAGTTCAAATGCTGTACTTCTGAAGGTCTCCTTTATTAGACTAGCAAATGCCAAAGCTCTAATTCCACTCTTACTAGCTTTAATTTATCATTGCAGATGCTTTTTTCCTGCAATCTTTTAACTAAAACTCATATTCTTTTGTTCTATGTAGGTGAAACACAATATTAGTGACAGGGGGAGTCAAGCAATCATAGAACAAAAATATGCCTCCTCCCCCTCCTCCACCACCTGGGCCACCACCTCCCCCTGCACACAAGGCCTCTGGTCCACCACCAAAGTCCTCTGGTAAACCATCAGACAGGGGGGCCCTGCTCAGCCAGATACATGGAGGAGCCAAGCTTAAGAAGACAGTGACCAATGACCGCAGTGCCCCAGTGGTAGGAGGAAGTAAGTCGTAGACGTTTAGGTTGAAACAGTCAATGATCCCAGTCAGGGATTAAGGGCCTGTTCACATGAAAGTGGGGGACCTCAGGCAGGTGAGGTCCCCCGCCTTGGTGGGGTAACCAATATATCCATACAATCTCTCTTTTTTTCTTGATCATGTTCACATGTTAGATGGGGTACCCCACCAAGGTGGGTTAACCTGCTTTGGTGGTGAAAGCTGCAGAGTCGGGTAACCCGCCTAACTGGGATAATCAAATCACTGCACCAAAGCCTGCCAAAACACAGGGCAGAACAATATTTTGACAATTTCACTGCTGAAACGCTGATGGAATTGACAGTGCTGGTATCAGATAGTCATCGGATAGTCAGGCTAGTCAATGGAATCAGTGGTACCAAGCATACTGTTCCATTTTATAATTAAAGTGGATGGACACCCACATGTCAATGATTTCATAAAGTGCCTGTATCAAAGGGATGTTCTAGCTTAACACAGGGTTGAACTGTAGTTTCAATTATCTAATGTCAGTCTGTATGGTTATGAAAGTCATATACCGTAAAATCCCACGTAAAGTCCCCACCCCCCTCTGGGATATAAGCCCTTCTATTTGCGAACAAAGAGATTATTAGATAAGATAAGATAAGATAAGATGACTTTATTTATACACGGTTTGTCCATCAGTCAACAAAGTTACTGGACTATCTACCTATCTGCCTACTCACAATAAAAATTTTTAAAAAAACTGCTTTTCATGGAGGCTGTGTCTGAAAATTTACTTAAAATTAAGATATTACTTTAAACTGTGGTGACTTAATTTAGATTTGAAATTGGTCAGTGAAGATGGTTGTCTTAGGTCTATGGGTAAGTTGTTCCATAACTGAGCTCCACTGTACGAAAAACTCCTCTTAAGATAATCAGTTTGAGGTTGTGGAAGAACTAATTTGTTTTTGGTATTCCTTAAACGATAAGCATTTACATTATCATGATATACGAATCTTGATCTCAGATAATCAGGTGTCATACCATTCAATGTTTGATACATTAGGATAGACTTCCATTCCAATCTTTGATAGTAAAGTCTTCGCCACCCTAGTGCCGGGAACAAATCATCCAAATTACTGTCATAGCTCAAAGACATTAGGGTGTGAGCTGCGCGACTTTGAATCCTTTACAGTTTTTCAGAAAGGCCCTTGTTACAGTTACCCCACACTACATTGCAATAATCAAAATGTGGTTGAACAAGGCTATTACAAACTTTAATTAAAACATTAAATGGAGTGAGATGCCGAATTCGTCTAATTGCACCAATTGTTGCGGATATAAGCCCAACTAATGTATAAGTGGGTTCCTTTTGCGTTTTATAAATGTATTATAAATGTAATAGCTCTAAATGTAATGGTACATTAGCTTTGATTCGTTTCTCAGATCTCGTCATTCTGAAACATATTTTGTATTCCACTTATATGCCCCCCTCCCCCCCCCCCCCCGCCCCGGATATAAACCCCCCATTTATAAGCACACCCAAAACCCCTTATGAAGTTATGTAAGACCAGGGCTTTAATGTGGGATTTTACGGTATAACAAATATTGAGGCATTAATTTAAGACACAATTTTGATTTTTATGTAATTACTTATAAGATTAAATTTGGAAATACAGTTAACAATAAAGATTAGCGAAAAAACTGAGCAACGACGTTTCGGTGTCATCCTGGCACCATTTTCAAGTTAAAAAATATTTGTGCGAAAAGTAAACTAATTTATACCAATGGTAGAGGTGCGAAATTGAATAAATTAAGATTAAGATAGCTGTTCAATGTTCATGTTCATTCCAATGAGGTGTCAAACACTGGTAATGAGTTCAGTATCTGTTCAAAGCCTAAACAAATACTTTTGCGCGAATGGAGTCTGACTGTGTGTTAAGGCTCGGTTTCTTCTTGCGAATCCACAACATTTCGTGGATCAAGCAATCGAACTTTCCGTGACATTTCTTTAGGATCTTAAAGTTGTTAGTCAGGTCACCAACTGTATCAACTCGGTGTTCATTTTGAAGGTGTTTTCTGATGGTGGTAAATCGGTGTTCCTCAATGCGCTTGTAAAGATGACGGCTAGTGTAACCGACGTATTCTGCATCACACAGATCACATATATAGTTATAAACAACGCACTGTTGATTGATCAAAGGTGGTTTTGGCTCTTGTACTTTGAGATCATCGCCAATTTTACGGCTTCTGAACACTGGCTGTAGTTTGTGATCAAGTTTATTACTCAAGTCCGAGAGATGTTTCTTTACTATGTCCGCTGATTTCTGGTCTTTAAAAGGCAGGACAATGCGGTAGATATTCTCTGTTGGAGGCGTCGATCTTGTGTCTGGTGACATCACTGAATTAACGAAACGGGTGATGGTGGAGTTCACAAGAGAATCTGAGTACTTGAGGTCAGAAAAGATCAGTTTAAGGCGTTCGCATTCTGTTGAGAATAGTTCCCATGTTGAGGACAAGCGGTAAGCACGGTTTAACATGGTTTTAACTAAAGATCTTTTATAGCGGTTGTCGACATGACTTTGGTGGTGTAAGAGGAGACCAGTGTTTGTGGGTTTACGGTAAACACTTGTTACCAGCTTGCAGCCCTTCTTGCATATTTCAATGCCGACAAATGGTAGCTTACCGTTAGATGCGATCTCCATGGTGAAGGATATGGATGGATGACAGTTGTTCAAAGTCTTCAGAAAGGCTTCTGCGGTTGGTATGTCTTTCATTGTGGCTAGTGTATCATCCACGTAGCGTCTGTAGAAGTCTGGCAACTTGTTCTCGTTTTGTAGCTTTTCCTCGATAGAACAAAGAAAAGTATTGGCCATTAGGGGACCCAAGGGAGAGCCCATCGCTACTCCATCAATTTGTTGGTAGAGTTGACCGTTAAATTGAAATAGCTGGTCCTTTGTTGCTACTGACAACAGTTCAATTAGATCAGCTTTGCTGATGTTTAGATGGTGTGTTTTGTTGAACCAGTTGTCAACAAAAGCTCTATCAGCAAGGATCTCGATGGTTTCTTGTAGTGGGACGTTCGTAAATAGCGAAGAGACATCATAAGATACTAGGATGTCAGATTCGTCGAGGCTCAGATTGCGAATCTCATCAGCGAAGGAAAATGTGTCAGATATTGTGTAGCTGTTGATCGACAGGGGCTTCAGTTTATCGTCGAGCCATCTCGCGAGGGATGAGGCCCATTCTATCCGCCACAAGTACTTACAACTTCGCCCTCGCGAGATGGCTCGACGATAAACTGAAGCCCCTGTCGATCAACAGCTACACAATATCTGACACATTTTCCTTCGCTGATGAGATTCGCAATCTGAGCCTCGACGAATCTGACATCCTAGTATCTTATGATGTCTCTTCGCTATTTACGAACGTCCCACTACAAGAAACCATCGAGATCCTTGCTGATAGAGCTTTTGTTGACAACTGGTTCAACAAAACACACCATCTAAACATCAGCAAAGCTGATCTAATTGAACTGTTGTCAGTAGCAACAAAGGACCAGCTATTTCAATTTAACGGTCAACTCTACCAACAAATTGATGGAGTAGCGATGGGCTCTCCCTTGGGTCCCCTAATGGCCAATACTTTTCTTTGTTCTATCGAGGAAAAGCTACAAAACGAGAACAAGTTGCCAGACTTCTACAGACACTACGTGGATGATACACTAGCCACAATGAAAGACATACCAACCGCAGAAGCCTTTCTGAAGACTTTGAACAACTGTCATCCATCCATATCCTTCACCATGGAGATCGCATCTAACGGTAAGCTACCATTTGTCGGCATTGAAATATGCAAGAAGGGCTGCAAGCTGGTAACAAGTGTTTACCGTAAACCCACAAACACTGGTCTCCTCTTACACCACCAAAGTCATGTCGACAACCGCTATAAAAGATCTTTAGTTAAAACCATGTTAAACCGTGCTTACTGCTTGTCCTCAACATGGGAACTATTCTCAACAGAATGCGAACGCCTTAAACTGATCTTTTCTGACCTCAAGTACTCAGATTCTCTTGTGAACTCCACCATCACCCGTTTCGTTAATTCAGTGATGTCACCAGACACAAGATCGACGCCTCCAACAGAGAATATCTACCGCATTGTCCTGCCTTTTAAAGACCAGAAATCAGCGGACATAGTAAAGAAACATCTCTCGGACTTGAGTAATAAACTTGATCACAAACTACAGCCGGTGTTCAGAAGCCGTAAAATTGGCGATGATCGCAAAGTACAAGAGCCAAAACCACCTTTGATCAATCAACAGTGCGTTGTTTATAACTATATATGTGATCTGTGTGATGCAGAATACGTCGGTTACACTAGCCGTCATCTTTACAAGCGCATTGAGGAACACCGATTTACCGCCATCGGAAAACACCTTCAAAATGAACACCGAGTTGATACAGTTGGTGACCTGACTAACAACTTTAAGATCCTAAAGAAATGTCACGGAAAGTTCGATTGCTTGATCCACGAAATGTTGTGGATTCGCAAGAAGAAACCGAGCCTTAACACACAGTCAGACTCCATTCGCGCAAAAGTATTTGTTTAGGCTTTGAACAGACACTGAACTCATTACCAGTGTTTGACACCTCATTGGAATGAACATGAACATTGAACAGCTATCTTAATCTTAATTTATTCAATTTCGCACCTCTACCATTGGTATAAATTAGTTTACTTTTCGCACAAATATTATGTAATTACTAACAGTGGAACCCTGTTAATACGATCACCAATTGGCCATAAAAATTTGGTCATATCAACAGGGTGGCCGTATTAATGAGCTTGGGTCAAACCTCATGACTGGTCTAAACTAAATGACGTCTTAACGGATATATATCACAATTATCTAAACAACTGCTCTTTACTAATAAGCATCCGGAATGCAGATACGTTTTTTAAAAATGTTGCTTATAATAAGTGGTTTAAGTGGCTGTATTAACAGGGTAAAGTTATAAAAGGTTACACAGGTTGGGATTTCAGAATGTGGCCGTTGGCTGTATTTAAAGAGGTGGCTGCATAACAGGGTTTTCATGATTTAAGAAAATGTATGAGCATTTTGCCGGGACAAAGAAAAAGTGGCTGTAATAATGAGGTGAGTGTATTAACAAGGTGACTGTAAGGCAGGGTTCCACTGCATGTCTTTGAAAATCATAAGTTTACAAACACAAAAAATATTTATGGCCTTTTATGGAAGAACACAAGCTGTTTCACTAGACAAAAGCTGCTAACAATTATATCTGGTAAAATTTGTCTTCAAGATAAACCAAGCCCAAGTAGTAGTGGTGGAAATATAGGAGGTGGTGGCGGCAGCGGCGGCGGCGGTGGTATGGGAGCATCTCCTATGGGACTTGGTGGACTTTTTGCAGGAGGAATCCCAAAATTAAAATCGGCTGGAGAAAGAGGAAAACCTGGAACAGGAGGTATGAAGGAATTCAATATTAGAAGCAGCATTTTTATTGAATGTGCATCTAGCCTTACCAAAAATTTTTTTCACTAAATACCATACATTTAGAACTTTGTTGACTTTAAATGTTCACACTCTTTTGTCTGTCTGCTGACTTTTTTTATATCGCACTTTTGGAGGAAACTACATGAGGCATTCTTTAATAAGTTTGGATTCTCAACCATGTTATGTTCAATTTGAATGATTTGTTTCAGTTGTTTGCTCAGCCCCACAAGCACTTAAGTGTCATTGTCTGAGAAAGTGTTCCAGGGGCCAAAAGTTGTGGCCAACCGATTTGGCTGAAACTTGGCACAGAAGTTGGGTGCAATGAGATATTTCAAAAGCCAATTTGGCTCACTTCTCTGACTTTTAGTTTTGGAGTTTCAGGGGGGTCTCATTTTTTGCCTTTTGAGCACCAAAAACCCAGCCTTCCAGGGGACATTTTGAAAGTGCCATAAAACACAATTGGTAAATTGTGCTTCCAGATGAATTTGGAAAATTCATTACGTGAGTTTTTACATGCTGGGAATGAAGATTCAGCCAAAAGATTAATCCAAACTTTGAATCCTTCATCAGTTGTTGATGTAGGGAAAGTGGATTTCACCAAACTGCTGAAGGATATCCTAGGAACTAACCTAATTCCAGGCATCGAGGAAAGCAAGTCAAAAATAAAGAACAGCATTTCGAAGAAGTAGCAAAGGGAAAATACGCAAGGACCCGCGTTTGTCTCACAATGAAAACCACGGACTTAAAACGTTTTATGCTTCGCTTCATTTAAAATGACTGTGGAGACAACCATCACCTTAGAACCAGAGACATATCAACTGAGAACAACGGTAGCTTTTTAACTAAGTGTTACTCGTGTTGTTTCTAATTGTTTTCGCTCTTCAATTGTGACTTTTCTTGCATGCAAAGTAATGTATAAAATCGTGTTCTTGTTTAAGTTATATATAAATTAAGTTGGCGACCAAAATTTACGATCTGGCGAGCAAAATTTTTCCGTTAGTCGCCAGCTGGCTCCTGAATGAAAAAGTTAATTTCGAGCCCTGTAAGGCCTTCATCATCTGTGCTGTTTGATGGGTACTAAGTTTTGAAAGAAAACTTTAACCCTTGTTTTGCTAAATCAGGGTGTTTGTCGTGCTAATCAAAGGCCTTTTAAGAGCAATTGTAAGGTAAGAATCACAGTATTTCTGAACAATGAAACTGATTTGGCTTTAACAATTCATTTTCACTCACCAAATATAGAATAAGGGCTTCATGTCAACAGTTTGGTTTGCTTATGGCATGAATTATGCTCAAAATTCCATTTTGAATGCCTTTAGAGGAGCATGGAGTGTTTGTGGCAAAAATTCAACAAACTTTGATAAGCCAAATTTTTCTCGACTGATTTTGACAACTGGGTCACTAAAGTAAATAATGGTATACAGTTACGGAAGTTATGCAAGGCAGGTAGATACACTGATTTTTTGAAAAATGGCAATTTTGGGTTGTAATTTTGACATCAATTTTTGCCAAACTCTAGTTCCAGGCTCCTCTTTGTCCAATACCTCAAGGACAAAGTTACATTTATGAAATGAAAGCTCTATTATAGTAGAGTTCATGGTCAAATTCAGTTGGAAGCACAATTTACCAATTGTGTTTTATGGCACTTTCAAAATGTCCCCTGGAAGGCTGGGTTTTTGGTGCTCAAAAGGGCAAAAAATGAGACCCCCTTAAACTCCAAAACTAAAAGTCAGGGAAGTGAGCCAAATTGGCTTTTGAAATATCTCATTGCACCCAACTTCTGTGCCAAGTTTCAGCCAAATCGGTTGACCACAACTTTTGGCCCCTGGAACACTTTCTCAGACAATGACACTTAAGCAATAACTCTGCCGAGGGTAAAATTAATAAATTGTAAATTTAAATCTGTGGTGAACTGAATTCTTCCTCCTCCTCGTTATTCCTTACTGGAACTCTGTGCATTCTTGTGTTACATGTTAAATTAGTTTCAAACCTACTAGAAGACAATTCTTGAACATGTGAACATTTTGGCTGGTGGTGTGAGTTGCTGATTCCTGCATTTCACTCAACCAGTAACCTGTTTTGTGTTGTATTTAGGAGCCAAAGGACCAGCTATGAAACCACCAGGCTTCAAACCACCTTCACCAAACAATTCCAGTTCATCATTGCCTCCTGCTCCAGGCGGTAATTCAAGACCACTCCCTCCTCCACCGGGTAAAGCTCCAGGCTTTGCTCCTCCGCCACCGCCCCCATCTATGAAGCCATCATCATCTGACAACTCTAGGCCTCTTCCACCACCTCCATCAGGAACTGGCTCAAGACCTTTACCAGCGCCACCATCAGGGGGTGGACAAAGACCACCAGCTCCACTACCAGGGGGTGGACAAAGACCGTCAGCACCAATGAGGCAAGGTCCTCCACCTCCACCCCCTGGACGAGGAGGGGGGCCTCCACCACCACCACCATCTTCAACTCCAAGAACAACTGCACCTCCACCTCCACCGCCTATGAGAAGTAATCCAAATGTGGCTTCTTCACAACCTCCTACCCCAAGAGGAGGTCCACCACCACCTCCTCCGTCAAGGGGTGGCCCACCACCTCCACCTCCAAGTAGGGCACCTCCACCACCATCGTCAAGGCCACCATCACAAGCGCCTCCACCACCACCTCCCAATAAAATTCCCCAGAAGGGGAGTTCTGGACTACCGCCAAGTCGAGGATCAGCTCCTTTGCCTCCCTCTCCAGTAGGAGGGCTAGGACCGCCTCCTCCACCTCCGTCTAGAGGTACAATGGAGACTAAGAGATCAGGGCTTCCGCCTCCACCACCACCTGCATCATCCAGTAGATCAAATAACATGATGAACGGACCAACTAGAAATTCACTTCCACCTCCTCCCCCAGAGGCAATGACAAGCGTATTTGAAGGTAACATAATTAATGATGCTTCGCTTTCAGTTACTGGGATAAAGGCATCATCCTGGGAGAATATCGGCCTGTGGTCTTTATTGTGTAGACCTCACTGCACTAGGTCCATACTCTCAAGACCTCAGGCCAATATTCCAGATGATGGCTCTGGCACTTGACTGATAAGATAATATTTATATGAACTACATAACGTTCAAGAAATGAGATAGTGAAGGGGGTTGTTGTGGGGGGCTCCTGCCAAAGAAGAAATGGGTTGAGCACAGGAAGCTCTTCTGCTATCAGGACTGTCATTAACGGCCGTAACCTGTAACACCCGTTACGGCTGAGTATTCTTGACGAGCCCTTGATGTTACAGGTGAACTTGCCTGTTCTTGGCACAATTCATCCCCAAAGTAACAAGTTTGTTACAGGTGTGAGGACCAAGGCAATATGTGACTCAAAACTTAATGACAGCCGAGGCTATCTATTTGACTTTCAATTTTTGATTACGTTCCTTTTCTGTTTACAGAGGACTTTGAAGCAAGATTTTCATTTAGTTCAGATCTACCTCCACCAGAGCCTTATGTAGAAACGGCAAAAACATATCCAAGTAAAAATCCAAAGAAGAGTGGTAAGTTTTATGAAAGTTGCACGAAAAAGATCAGAACTAATCCTTGTCAAGAAATGGTCATGGTGTACTAGAAATAACTAAGTGCAGTCTTCCAGTGTTCACATGTAAACCAAAGCAAGACCCCAAAATATTTAAGTGGACGAAGTCTCTGCCTCTACTGAAAGTAGCCCACCAAGCTGAAACTTAATGTATCTCCCATTTCCTGTGGTGCAAGGTGTCTATGAGTATTGCTATGCCCTAGTTTATTGCAAGTTAACCCCCAGCATTGTGTCAGGTTGTCCATCCAATTTGCCATTACTCATTAATAGTACGCTGGACAAAACTGTTCTGGATCGAGGGTTTACGACAAATACTTTGAACAAGCAAAGCGATCCAAATGATTTTGTGATTCATGTCTTAAACCTTATTAAATTCCACATATGAAAGCTATTTTCCTGTAGAGCATGCAAAGAAGACTTGTGTTACAGTGTGTCCAGAAAAAAAAAAGTGTTTTGAAGCGTGGTTCAAGTGCCATCTTTATTTTCAGGTGGTGCAAAGTCTTCTGGAAATCCTCCAAGTGGGGTGAGAGCTAACCCACCTCCACCTCCTCCATCAAGAGGCGCTCCACCTCCACCACCACCTCCTCCAAGGAGATAAGGCATGAGGCATTTGTCAAAGTTTCATAGCAATTCTAGGAGGACCAATTTTTTATGATAATAATTATTAATAACATTGATCCAGATTTGTGGACAGTATTTGGTGGTCTTTATACTAAAGACTTGTTTCATAGTCGTCACTTCTTAAACCTTATGGCTTGGCAAGGTTGGACAGGTTTATCGACATTTTTCAACAGTTATTGACAATCTGTTATCAATAGAGTATGGAATACACATCTATAGACCAATCACACTTGTGAAAATGAAATTAATGTTTTGTATTTTTTCTTTGCTGTATATGAAGAGGGTGTAGCACCTTTTAGTTAGATTTCCTTGTTAGAAGTGGTAGAAACGAGGAAAGTGTTACATGTATTGCAGTATGAAACTTGTGCCATATTAATTTTGTGGTTGAAGCAATAGTGTCGATTATTTCAATAACTAATAATAATTAATAAAACATGCATTTTTGCAGTAGTTAATGACATTTTTTGTTGTCATTATTATTGAATGTTTAATTATCATTTTAGAAATAAAAGACACTGTCTTGGAGAAAGAAAAAAACATAACAAAATAAATTTTAATCTTATTATTTCTTTGGAGTAGACATATATTTCTGTATAATTTATCCTTAATAATAATATTGACAGCACTATATACAGTGGAGTAATGCCTTTTTATTCAGTGTCCCTTCTTTGTAAATAAAATAAGAATTTGATGTGGAAGTTCCTTCTCAAGTGTGGCGAACACAGTTTTTGAGACCTGTGTTTCATTCACCATTTTTTCTGAAACCCTAGATCCTTTGTTCACCAAAAATGGCGACAAGCAAGTGGACAACACAGACT
Source organism: Orbicella faveolata (assembly GCF_042242905.1). Taxonomy (NCBI): domain Eukaryota; kingdom Metazoa; phylum Cnidaria; class Anthozoa; order Scleractinia; family Merulinidae; genus Orbicella; species Orbicella faveolata. Next base: position 5,444,429 of record NW_028301540.1, on the reverse strand, counting down.
TTGGTTTTTAGATAGTTTGGCCATGGCAAGAGAAATAAATATAAATGGGCCTTTCACAGGGAAACTCATCAGTGGAGAAAAACCACAAATCAACACCCCTTGTATTTTGACCAAAAATTCCCCCTTTTTTCCAATGTGGTGCACAACATCAAGTGAGCAAGTTTCTGCATTTTAATGTGGGCGTTAGCTCTTTCAACAACCTTGAACACTCATAGATCAATAACGCTATTAACAATTAGATTATGAGCTCAAGATTTCTATTGTGTGATAGTTGACGAGGGCACAGCCCAAGTCAGTTACACTGCTATGCTACTCACTATCTATCACAGAATAGATAGTGAGTAGCATAGCCAATCAGAGAACAGCATTCGTGATAGAACGCTAGTAGAGTTATACTAATAGTAATTAAAACTCTCTATACATTCAAATTATCTTTTGACTTCTCATTTGAAACTGAAGATTTCAAAATTTGAGACTTTAAACTGTTATCACACTCATGCCACTCCAACTCAACACAAACCCACTAGCAAGTTTCATGGTGCTACTCCAGACTTTTGAGCTCGTTATTCTTGATGGTGTGGCAGAAATAAAAAAGACTCATTCCCTTAGTTAAAAATTTGTTAACGCCTAGATGATGCTCTGCTTGAGGTCCTTTGTGACTGGAGATCTCGAATGCTGGCCAACTGTTCCATTCTCTTCTCATGCTCTTTTTCTTCCTGTGGAAAAAAAAAGTGACATGAGGTTGTTCAATAATATCAACATCTATTTTCTCCTTACATTACTTGCAAAAAAATTTCGGACAATTTTAATTTTTGGACATAAAAACGTGTCTGAAAATGAAACTGTCTGAAATTTTTAACCTTCTGAAATATTTACTGTACAGTACAAAACTTTGCAGTACCTCCAAAGTTTTTAGTTTCCTTTCTGCCAAGCTTTATGGAGCAAAACCTAGCAAGACACTGATTGACATACGTAACAGCTTGACAACAATATTGAGTTATTTTCTCGTCGGTGTATCCTTAAAATCTTGAGGGTTCATGCAGTAAAACTACATCTTTTGATGTTGATTTAGTCTAATGTGAGTTTTGTAGGCATAAATTTACCAAAGTCAAGTTTTGGCAAAGTGTCCAAAATTGTCCAAAAAGAATTAAAAAAGTGTTGAAAATTAAATGTCCAAAATAAATTGTCCAAACTTTTTGGCAAGTAGTGTTTACTCCAGAGTTGAAAATAGACAATCCACACCGTTCCAATGTTCTGCTTATGCAAGTCGGCAATCACAAATGCATTCTAGGGGTTGTTTGCTGATATTGGGTGCTCTCAAAATCAATCAATAACAAAAATTTTAAAGTCTAAAATGAATTAAGTACATGTATTGCCAAGGAGATGACCACAAGAAATTGTCAAAAGTCATCAGCTGGGGCTATTTTGTTGACATTGTATGAAACTGCGTTGACACTGGATTAACTAAATGGCTATCAGTGTAATAGGCTATAGATAATTATTTTTAAAACTGAGTCAAGATTTTTTTTTCTCTGACAACTCCAAAAGCAGAGGAGATACTCTGCAGATGTAATAGAAATATTACACAGCAAGCAATATAACTTACCTTGATCGTCCTTATTTTTGCTCGCACCAGCATGTCATTAAAGTGTTGCTGTAGAGAACCTGAGAAAAGTAATATTGCTTACATCTAATGACAATTTTCCACTGCTATATTTACCAATGGACATGTTTTAAGTTCCAAACAGAGTCAAAATAGCTAGTACATAGTTATCAACATTTGGGATCTCACAACCTGTAGTAACAGATTGTGTATGTTACCTTGTTTATGTTCTCCACTTTCAAGTTCTGTTTCATCTTCTTCTGCATTGTCACTTTCCTCATCTGACTCACTTTCACTGCTAAATTATTTGAAGACACCATTTCCATCATTGTTATACTTAACCAAGTACAAAGTTTCCCTGGTAACTGTTCCTTTTTTGCATTCATTGGAAGGTGCGTGGTAAATAGAATCATTATGGTACTTTCTATTAGTAGTGATAACAAACTTAAGCAATGACAACGACGACACTAGAAACTACACCCAAAAGAGGATATTATATTTGACCTTTGAATTTTGCAATTATCTAGATCTGTTCAGTACATTCGGCATTCTAAGACCCTACTCAAACTAAAGATTTAATACCAGTGAACAATACCAGAGGAAAGAACAGAAAATTAGTTGTCATGGCTTACATTCTTCAAAATATGCAGAACTTGGTCATTTCACAATGTTGGTTTGCAGAGGACTGTGCAGAGTGTACAAACTAAGATTTATAATGCACGTGCACAGCCATTGTTTCGGTCATTATACATTTTGTTAGGTGACGTTCTTGTTGCCATTGTCATCATGGTTTGCTTAAGCTCTCTAATATATTAGAGGCAAGACATAGACCTGGTTTTGGCATTCATACAATGTCATCATGAAAGACGATGACAATCATTGCAACTTGGATCTCACTTACACAGCACACCCTGCTTCCAGTCTATCCTGTCTTGTTATTTCTTCCCCATCAAGCCGGTGTAAAGTGGGAAGGGCCTCAAGCAATTTTTTTCTGCATTGTAAAGAAATTGTAAATGCAAAAGAAATTATGTTACACTACATGTAGCTCACTGATGCAATTAGTCTAATAATTAACTAATCAAAACTATAACAAAATTCACAAATCTGATTGGCTTTAAAAAGGTGTGATTTTAGCTTAAATTGTAATCGCAATTGGACACTGTCCACACCATGCCTGTAATTGGACAGCATCTCATATTACACCCACTCTTTCTTGGACAGAATATAATATTATTTGAATATTAAATTCCTTTCCTTGAGTTCCTTGGTCAAATCACACTCAAAGCAACTGTCCACGCCACTCAGTCCTATTATTATTGTTATCATTAATTAATTAATAGATGACTATTTTTTGATTGGTTATTTAACTAATTAATATTGGAGGTAAACTTACTTATAGTCCTCATGTTGAGAGCAGGGATTTCCTTTCAACAGTAAGATAATTAGACTTACTGGGAATTTCCCTGATGAGAACAAGAAAGAAAGAAATGATTGCAAGTTAAAATTAAAGTTGAATCTGTGACTTACTTTGCTTTTACTTTGCTGACAAAAAGTGAATAACATACAGTGTGTATTATATCATAATATTCGCTTAAGATTTAAAATGCTATTTACAAGACTAAAAACTGAAAAATTTAAAAGAGTAATAAAACTGTTTCTCAAAAAAAGAAATCATTAGAGAGAGTTTCAAACCTGCTTCAAAAGTTTCAATCTGATTATCTGAGAGATCCAAGAACTGTAAATTAGTAAGTATCTTCAGGTTTTCCACCTTGATTATTTTGTTTTCAGCTAATGTCAGGAATCTATAGATGGAAAAAGTAGAATTTAATAACTACACTATAAAAGAGTAAAGTTATTAGTAATTCAGTAAACAATATTTTTTGACAAATTTCAATGTAAGTATTGAACCTGACTAATAGTGTCAGAACCAAATCTTACCTCAGTTTAGGAAGAACGTCAAGATTTTCAATTCTTCTAATTTCATTCTGTCATAATTACAAATAAATTAAAATAAATATATTTATAAATATTATAAATAATCAAATAAATCGTAATATAAATTTCATACATATATTTTAATTTTCTTGACCTTGGTCATAAAACGAATGACTAAGTTATTAAATTATTGTACAATATGACTCACTTTTTGTAAATATAGGTTAGTGACAGGTCCAAGGCAATCCAAGTTGTCAATTTCACTTATCTGCTCACGGTCCAGACGGACGTGACTTAACTTTAGCAATTCAGCAGCCCTGAATAATAAAACAACACTATAACAAAACAAATAGTAGTAAAGATAGAGTGCAAACAGACTAAATCCATTTTTTTTTTAATAAACTTTAATTATAAGCGCTTAAAAAATTATCTTTTTATATCAATCCCTGGAAATATGACAAACCAAACAAACCCTTACTTACGTTTCATCTGCAGATCTCTCGTTTTTCTTTAAAATATTTCGTTTAGCAATTAAGGACACAGAAATTTTCTGACATTTTCCTGCAACAAATAAAACAAAGCAGTTCTGTCGATCGTGTTAAAAACCTTATCAGGAAGCTTATATCCCTCAACTCCCTTCACATAGTAAAGAAACAGCCTTAAATCGCCATAAAAAAACTTACGATCTTTTTCACTGGTACTCGCCATTTGTTGTGTCGCATAGTTGTTGCATGTCAAGGAAAAATAACAGTACAGAAAGTTCAGAGTTCGTCCGCCATCTTGTTTTTCAGTTTACTTTGTAACCGTGCCTAATATCTTTCCTTCGAAGTTGACAATTTTTCCCGCCAAGCGAGGGAAGGTTCATCCTGGGAGACCCATGGGCTGCTACTCGGGACGATGCGATATTACTTCAAGAGCGGAAGAGCCCGGGCTCTTTCGCTCTTGAAGTAACTTTCGCCCCATAATATTGCTCGCCCGAAAATATCGCATCGTCCCGACTAACAGCTCCTGGGTCTCCATAGTCGTTTAGGAGCATTGCGTGACGACACTAAAAACGGCTGCGAGGGGGCTGCAAGGGAGACTACGGGGGTAGGTTGAAGTCGTTGAACTCAAAATCATTGACCCATATCAGAAGATGTTCCGAAGATTTTGAAAGTTTCAGGTTATACCAGGGGCATGTCTTGAGCTTTCAGTGGACGCTTTCCACTGTACCTGACCAAAAATTTCTGTTTTGTATTCCTAGAAATTTCCAGTGGCGAATTGGACAGCTGTTTCCAGAATTTCCTGAAAAGACGAAAACCTCATGAGGTATACCCAAATTTTCTAAAATTTCTTACCGGGAAGTTCCGTTCCACTTGATCCCAGGGTGTCCAATAGGTGGAAATTGTTCATCGGAAAAAACAATCGATCAATCGATGATCAATTGATAATCACACAAAAGCCGTACATCAATTGCTAGCTGCCGGGGGGTGGGGGGGTGGACTCCCATATGGAGCAGACGGGGATGCTCGTCGGAAATTTTGAATTTAGCCCCTAAAAGAGACCAATCTGGGCATGGCCGAAGCTTATGCAGACCCCTAAAAGAGACCAGTTTATAAAACAGACAAATAAAAGGTACAGTGACTTTTCATGATGGCGAATTTGTTTATATGAATTGAGTAAATATAAAGAATCAAAATTCTTTCTGTTTTGTTATTTCTTCACGTGCAACCCTTCACGAGACCTTGACGGCTAAAACTAATGACATTTTGGCCAGAACACCCTAAGCGAGACCAAAATCCGAAATTTACCAAGATGGCGAGCAATGGTTTCCGTGGACGTATGCTCCACTAGGAGCGAAAGGGTTTAATGATGATGAAGCAAGACGACAAGCATCCCCGTCCATTCCATATGGGAGTCGCCCCACCGGGTGCTAGCTATCAATTGGCAAAACAGGTCGCACCAATCCCACCACAGGAAGCCCAAGCTCGGGCTGTGAGTGACATCACCTTGCATAATAGCATCATGGCAAAATTGTAAGACTTTGTATGGGAATATTTACCAACAGATTGTAGGAGATACAAATAATAGAAAGCTCTTCACTACACTCAAATAACTCTGGTTAATGTTCCATGAATTCAAATATTCTAGAATTCTTATTTCACAGAGTTTGCAATCTTCAGAAATTCCAATTTTTTTTTTTTCAGCTAGGCATGTTCAGTAAACATAAGCTGACCTAGATATTGAAGTTTTCAACCCACAGGAACAAGTAGACAGTCACACTTCATTTAGTATCAAAAAGGTTACCTTGGCTTTTCACAACAATTAATCTAGTATTGCTATGTGGAGGCTTTCATGCAGTACCATGGGTGCTGAATTCAAGGGGAGCCTGCACACTACAAGTCAATGTGCACATTCTCCTTGATGAGCCAGTACCCCTCATCACCTCCCTCAATATCAATAAACAGCCATTACAAGATCACAGAGGTTGTTGGAAAAAATCAATTTATTGCATAAAGTAGAGATGCAGCATGAGAAATTCTTCATAATGCATGCCTTCTGAAATGGTTATATTAGCTTTCTTTGTACAAAATATGGGAACCAGCCCACTTCATTCCCACAGTTGATATGATAAACCTCTAAATCATGTCGCACAAAGCTACAAAATCCATACTTTATTAGTCATGAGTCACTGTTTAAAATGCACTTCAGTTAGCCTAAATAGTGTCCGAATAACGTCTCAGTTAGCAGCCCTCAATACTGACAACACCAGTTAGTCCAAATAGTGTCCCAGTTAACCTTAATAGCACTCAGAGTAACCTGAACAGTGTTCAGGTTAGCCCGAATAATGGTCAGGATAGCTGTTTTATGGTTGGCTCACAACAGCAGTAGTGGTAGCCCAATATGTAAGCTAATGGAAAAGACTCATTGACTTGTGGCTCATTTGACTCACTGATAATTTTCATAAGTCTCATCACAAATTGACGAAATGATACCTGAATCACTAACTGGCTGCTACACAGGGATAGTAATATTATTATTTAATTATGGTGCATTTCTACTCATTGAATGGAGAGTATAAACTAGCTAGCCAATGTTTCCTTATTGCAATCCATATTAGGCCAAAAAGAAAACACTTCAGTCCCATAATAATTTTCAAACACAACAGCATTCCATTGTTACAATAAAAAGGTCATGTATTTCTCACTGCAGAAAGTTAACAAAAACAATAAAACCTTAATCACAGTGTTAAAAAAAGAAAGTCATATTCTGAAAACAAGGTGCTTCACCTCAGCTTGAAAATAATTTGCAACCGGTTTATACTAGCTGTCATAAGGCAAAATACACAATAAAATCACTTCTAACATCAGGCTATAAATAATAATTTATAGCTTTTTGGCTAATAATTTTTGATATCATCACTCATAATACTGGTAATTGATTCTTGTTAGCATCAAGAGAGGAAATAAATGAATGCAGATGGTCTGTAACTACATAATTGCTGAAAATTTAAACGACAAATTATTGTATCTTCAACCAACAATACTTTTCTTAAACCCTGTTTAGAATCTTCATATTGTCTTTTTTGTAGTCTATTGAAGCAACAAAGTAGTAAATAGTTTAAAACATACTGAGTTGCATTTGTCTTGTAACACCTGATGTGTAAAATAATTTTATAAATATAATTCTGTGGTGAAATTATTACTAAAAGGATGGCACCCATCATTAGCATCCATACATCATTCAGAGATTGTGCAATATGTTCTACTTGTGTCATCTTGCCCCTAAAACAAGCAAAGTAACAGTCATTACTGGTTCATCACTGAATCAGCAAGCAATGCATCAAAATATAAGATGTTTCACTTTTTTAATACAAAGTGCTACATATATATGTACATTACTGTTAATTTGAAAGGGAGGTGGGCGACCTATTGGTTAACATGTGAGACCATAGAACAAGAATTGTCATTAAAACGTTAACCAGGGTCATTGTGCTGTGTTCTTGGGCGAGATGCTTACTGTATCTCTCCCTTTACCTCTTGCCACCCAAGTGTATATTAAATGGATTCAATAGAACTTTAAGGGTGAGCTCCCAAATTGCAGAGGGGGGGGGGGGGGGGGGGACTTGTGATGGACTAACATAACTAAGGGTTAACACGTTTTTCGCCACACAAACTGAGTTAACCTCAAGTGGTGTGGTTATTTTTGAACAGGAGCACACTCAACATTTTGGATGACAGATTGCAGTTTAAAGTTAACAGTTCATACCTGCAGGTACTGTTCTAGATTTAGCAGTGTGGAGATGGCCTGGCCCATAGAGATAGTAACACCTCTTTTCAAATGCCTTTACCATTTTTTTCACCACTTCATCAAAGAAGACAGTTGAGAGCTTAGAATGGAGAACAGATCGAAACTCAAACTCTATCTGCAAGGAAATGAAAGTTTCAATCTTTAGTTGCTGAACATGTTGACTTCAATAACTTAATGATAGAGCGGTTTTCGATGAGTGTCGTCAAACCAAAACCAAACCAGTTACTTACCAGTTAGACCACTCAGCCAATTTTGAGCCGTAGTTAAAACCAAAACCAAAGTAATTGTTTGATTACTTTCAACACTCATGTGAAAATCGCTCTTAAGTTATAATACAAGAGCTCAAGAACTTAATCAATTTTTAAAGCTGTGTTAAATTATTTCAAATTTCTCTGGCTTTTTCTTCAAAATGTCAAATTTCCCTGACTCAAAATAACATTCCTTGACTTTTCCCTGACCTTGATGATTTTTTTCCCAGACCATTTTCTGACCTGTGGCAACCATGTAAGAGCAATCCAGGTTTAGCATCACAACATTCTTGTCTTGTCCAATATTATTCTAGTTAATTAACATGATTGAATTATGTATCATGTCATACATCCTAATTTATGACTAGCTCAGTGAGTGGGCAAGATGAACCAAATTCTGTGCTGTAATTGGCTAGCGGGCTTGATGATGCTTTCTTGCCCGCTTGAGATAACCTGTTGTGTCCTGCAAGAATGTAGTGTTCTTTTTCCTTATATCAATCCTTTGTTGACCAAGCTAATGTTTGGTCAAGATGGCTGGATATTGGCCTCGCTCTTTTCATGTGTGTTTATGGACCTTGGTTCCCTTGGCTATAAACACGCGGTTCATAAACATGCAAAAAAATAACTTCACCAATATCCAGCCATCTTGACCTCACTCTTCATCAAAAACCCATAGACATGTTTCAAGTCTAAACAACTTACATAAAAATCCAGTGTGCAAGTATTAGGGTTTCCAGGTAAACCTGAACTAAATTTCCAAACAGTCTTCATGTAGTTGAACATCTCCCCATCTGTGCATTCAGCCTGTCATAATTAAAAATTACGTATCATAAATAAAGAAGAAACAGTTCTGTGTAAGATATGCGGTTTGGAAAAACTCTAGACCAGGGTGCATTCCGCAAGACTTCCACACCGAAGATACGCCAAAGCTTTTTAAATTCCACCCCAACAATCGTGGCTTTGCCACTCACTGTTAGCAGCTTCCCCATGAGAAAAAACCCTCTTGCACCAAGGGTACCACGAGCCTGGCAAGCAGCCAAAGTCCTATACTGCTCTTCCCAGATAATCCCAATTTTCTTCATATTAAGTTCACTGGGAAACTTTGGGCTCAACGGGATCATACAAGATACCCATTATTGGGCAGGATACAGTATTCAATATGGGATAAAATAAAGAGAAGATAAAACTCCACTGTAATCACACCAAGTTGCCCGGCGTCGACAAAACCCTGGATCGGACCGGACCGGATCACGGATCGGATCACGGATCGGATCACAGAAAAAAAAAAACGTTTTAAAGCAAAAAAAAATGAAATCGTTTATAAGATAATAATAAATAAAAAATAAAAGTGGAAAACTAAAATATGTTAAATAAAAATAAGAATCCCGAATTTGACACAATGACATGTTAATTACAGAGAATGACAAGAGGTCAGTTAAAAAGCCACAGAAGCGCCTGATTTACGACGAATTTAAATTGTAATGAACAGGCAGATGTAGTTATATTTGAACGTTAGTTGGCTTGAAGCTTGCGTGAACCTCCCATTCTCATTTTTGAAATTGTTGTTAGTATCAGTAGCTAATTCTCGGCTACTTTTTCATGTCAGATGTGAGCGCTACAGTTAGCATTAGAGTTAATGAGAAAGCTTACGTACGAAAGCTTAAGGACATGACTTGCTTTAAAGGAGCTACGTCACGATTTGCACATCTTGAAAAAACTAGCCTAGTTTTTCAAGTTCGTCATTTGCAGTCCTCGTTAATCTTTGCCATCCTTAACGATCCTCATTCCGTTTTGATTTGTCCTTGCCTCTTAAGTGCTTTCTATCCTAGAACACGATCATTTTAAGGTTTTATTCCATATAAAGGCAACTCTTTACGACCCTAAAAATGACTTTAAAAATCGTGACGTAACTCCTAAAATGTTGTCTATTCTCGGGTTGCGTTATCGTTCACACTATCGATGTCATTCCTATAATTTTTTGTAAAACAGCTGTATTTCCTTGAAATACAAATGGTCTGTTTCGTATTATTCCAGTACGAAATATCGTATTCCAAACTCACACCTTGTAAAAGTATAGACTTGTCTCAGAAACGGAAATTGTTTGAAATCATCAGGTGTTTAATATTATTAGTGTTTTTTAGTTTTTGTGTTTCGATTCATACGTTCGTCCTATTATTACCATGCTGACGCGTTTTATGACAGTTTACCTTTGATGCAAGCGAATATACGAAATATTATTTATCTGAACTGCGGAGAAAGATATGAAGACATGATTGATCATCGCAATCAAAACCCAACAGCCTGAAAAAAATTCATCTGTGACCAGCTCCCAGTTGGCTTGATATTATAAAAGAATAAAGGAATATCACACCTGAATTGAATAAAACATTCTGCTCACAGTAGTCACTCTAGTGTAATTTGCTCAACAAAATTTTGAATTTTGAATCTTGAATTTTGAATTTTGAATTTTTTTTCCTTGATCCGATCCGTGATCCGATCCGTGATCCGGTCCGGTCCGATCCGATCCAGGTTTTGTCAACGCCGCCAAGTTGCCTAAGTTACGTAGTTCAGCGTTTATATGCCACAAGCAAATATAAATGTGAACGCTGCTATATGCCAAATACTCCAATTGCATGCTGGTACGTTGCAAAATTTTATACGCCACCAGCAAATATAAATGTGCATGCTGCTATATGACTCCAATTGCATGCTGGCACGCTGCAAAATTTTAAAGGAAGGCCACGCCAAAAATCTTTGGCATAACCCACACTGTATGCACCCTGGGTTCTAGGATAAGAAACAAGGCCAATACCTTGACTAAGTTTGGTGCAACCATAGTTACAACAGAATTATACTTTTCCACCACAGGTGGGAAGCCGACAGCTAGTTTTGCTTTCAGGTAACCTGGCTTCCTGGACAAAATTGCAGAGTCCCTACACCAAGGAACAAAGTGTTTGTAATCCTCAACATCTGACACAACTGCATACATGTCCTCCATTGAGTAACTGAGGAAAGAAAAAGTAAAGTTTTTGCCCAATTATACAAGAAAAAATAACGAGAATGAATCCAAGTATACAGTAATAATAATAAAGATATTTTAACAGGAAGCCCACGTCACATATGTGGTTTTCAGAGGGGCTCTGCAAGACTTAAAACGTTAGCTATTCTACACAATTATCTACATACATGTATGCATTAAATTATAAAATAAAATAATTACTAAAAACTACTCTTGAGGTGTCCTTAAAAAGTACAAATATTGGAACTGTTCCTAATTGCACCCGGTAAAGTGTTACAATGATTAATGGCATGGTAAACAAAACGGTTCTGGCCCCAGGAGCGACGTGATTGAGGCTTACAAATGTTTTTACTTGAATATCAACATATATTAGTTGCTTTTTGTGTTTGCGTGACCTTGGCCTAGAGCAAGACTAGTCAAATAATAACAAATACTGGTTTCAGCCTAGGGGCCTTATTTATTGCTTTAGTCAAGGCTTCTAAGCAACGTCAAATGAGCCACGTTTACTAAGGCACATATTACTGGTAAATTTTATAAGCCTACAGTACAAGCGTACTCTACAAAGTTGTACCAAAACAGCTGACCTTACCCAAGCAGTCGCCTTTCGGAATACTTTTTCCTCCGAGAAGCACTGAGTGGATTCGGAATAAAAGATCCTATTAACGTTCTTCTTGGTTCTCGGTTTAGGTAAGTGAATTTAGTGTCACGAGAGCTGTAGGTTTTATCCCTCAATATTGCGTCAAAACCCGGCGAAAACCGGCAACAACACAGCCTCAACGACCTGTGGAAAAAAAAAAACATTCTCAGAGTTTTAAACGAAAGCATCGAACGAATAATCACTGGAAACCTAAAGGCATTCGCTTCTTTTAACAGCTAGTATTTTCAAATACCTGTTTGCTTGCCAGACAACTCCAGGATGTCGAAACAGCGGCAAGGATCTTCGCATCCCGACCGCCGCCATTTTGAACAAATAATGACTGATCGATATTTCGTCATTTTGATTACTAAGTAATACACTTGACCAGGTTACCAAGCAAAACAAACATGGCGGACGGATTCGGTTTTTGCCGAATGGCGAAAAGTAACAGCAATCTTTTTGTGGCAAGAGATCTTGGTAAGGAAATACAACGAAAAACATTTAAAGTATGTAATTTTACATTCTAACCCTGTGGGTTTTTAATGAGATATTTATCTTTGATGCAATTTTCCTCATTACTATTTTCCAGCTTCATCTGTCAAAACACTTTTGGGACCACTGCACAGGTATAATAATGCAATTTTTTTCAAACATGTTTTTTTTGTTTTTGTTTTTATTATTATTGATTAAAAGTAACACATCAAATTACACGTATCACAAATTACAAAATACAACAACAAAGTACTGTGCCATGGCTACTTCGATACTACAGTGTACATTACTTATTTACAGCAGGTGTTACTTACTTACATTAGGAAAACGAAAGAAAATAAAATAACTAATTAATTCTGACAACACACATTGTGGTTTCTCAGGCTTATTGATTATTTTTGTAATAGCAGAATGAATAATGACTTGTATTCTTTGGTCTAATTTAAACTTACATGTAAAACCGTAATTCTTTATTTTTTATATTTTCAAAATTACAGCATTGTTAGATTTGAAAGTAGTGAACACATGTACATGCACCACAGAAAACTTAAGTATTCATCACTTGACTGACTCATCACGACTGACTGACTGACTGTCTGTATGACGACTGACTGAATGACTGGCTGTCTGACTGACTAATTGACTGACTGACTGACTGACTGACTGACTGGCTGGCTGGCTGTCTGTCTGCTGACTGACTGGCTGGCTGGCTGGCTGGCTGACTGACTGACTGTCTGTCTGTCTGTCTGACAGTCCAACCAACCGACTTACTGACCAAATAAATGAATGATATGTTTGTCGTGTTCCCAGTTTGAAATGCTGTTTGTCAGATGATGAGGCTGTGATGTGCAGCAGTACGTCCAAGTTGTTGCAGTTCATTGACATACAGGTACGTAATTTCTATATCACTGACATCTTTGGATAGGTGAAAACTGCAACTACAATGAGGCATGCATGGTATTGATTTGCTGATGTGGTAAGTCTCGCGTTTGGAATACTAACATGAAACTGTACACAGATGTAGAATGACATTTTCCAATGCCCTCAAACTCCTAAACCTCCTAAAAATCATTTGGAAGACCTAAAAAATTGTTTACAACAAAGTGTCAATTCCAAAGTATCTCACAGTTGTTTTGTTACTTAAATATCTGTAGCATCCAGCTGGTTTTGTTATTAATGATGCTTGCCAAGGCCAGTACAAGAAATACAGGACAAACTGCAAAACTCTGGTCTGCTTGGCTGGTTTCTGGAGCACAGCAGTGCATGATTTACAAGATCAGGTAGATGACATTTTAAATGTCTATCTTGATACATTTTCAATAGACAAGTTACTGATGAATTAATAATAATAATAATAATAATAATTTATTTCTAACACATTACATTAAGAAATCTCAATGCTCTTACAGAATAAAAATGAGAAAAATGATAACGAAACCAATATAAGGAAATATATTAAATTACAATGGATGATAAACATCACGTTAATCATTATTACACCACAGGGTGTCCCTGTTCCAATCATTGTACGTCTTCTTGATGATGCATTGGAAGTGTGTGAAACGGTTTGTCAAGAAATGTCCATTCCAGTTTTTGAAGCTTTGCAAGGTCACCTGATGTCAAACTCAGCTCCTAATGGTGATGATGTGGCTGGCCTGGCAGAAGGCAAGGGATCAAATGTGGGATCTTCACGTGGTCTTGGTGAAAGATCAGAAAAGTTGGAAGAGAGTGATGTTGACAATGATTTTGGGGATGACAATGACATATCATGGTATTTCAATGGTAGAATCTCAGGGGTTGATGGTCAAATCCTAGGGGTTGATGGCCAAATAGCAGGGGTCTACAGTCACATCCCAGGGGTTGATGGTCATATCCAAGGGGGTGTTGGCCATATCCTAGGAGTTCAAGCTCACCTCACTGGGACTGATGTCAATATCCCATTTGGAACTAATACGGGGTTTATTAAAGACTTTTGCCTAACAATGGAACTTCCTCACAGTGATCTACTGGAAATGACAAGTTCTGACAAAGAGATTAGCAGAGATCTACGTTCAGTCAACAGCGATGAGACCTCAAGGAATGTTTTGTCAGAACATGGCAAGCTTGTAGTGAACATGGGAGACACAAATGCTCACAGTAAAAATATTTCATCTCCTTGGGTCAATGCAAGAAAGCCAGGAGCATTCCCCAATGCACCAAATAAAACTATGTTGTCAGTAGAACATAAAGACAGAGACTTGAAACTCAGCTCACCAAAGAAAGAAGGAACCTGCAATGCAGACAATGTTCCAAACTCACCTTCAGAATCACTGGAGTTCACTAGTGAAACTTTATCGTCAAGAATAGAAAACGAAAATGAAGGCGAAGATGAATTTGAAGCGTCATTTCAAGAGGTGGTTCGTAATTCTGTTAACGAAGATCTAGGAAGGAACATAGCTGAATTAACAGTTCAAAAGGAGAGAAATGACAAATTTCCCTCTGAAGTTAGAAGTAAAAGAAGCACTGAGACATGCCATAAAACAAACTGCTCAAAATTAGAAAATACCGAAGTGGAATCTTCTCACATTATGAATAAGAAACTTGTGAATCCACTTAGTCTTTCTTCGTCTCGTTGCAAAGACAAGGAAGAAAGCGATAAATTGCTGTCTCTTCTGTCAGCAAAACTAGAAAATAAGAGCAAAGCTTTCGGAAGAAAGGTTAAAATGGCGGAAGTATTCAAGGGGAGTAGACATTTTAGGCAACGTTCAACGGACGAACTCTTTTCAGAGAACACTTCTGCAAGTATTGTAAATCCAACTACAAACATTTCATGTAATGGCAAAACGCGCGTAAAACGTGAAACCTCTTCAACAAGTAAAACCAGTTTACAGTCTTTGCTCAAAACAGGTCAAGCTGGAAAACCAGCTTTGGTAAATTCAGCACCACATGATAGGAAAACTGGCAAGGAAAATTTTGCAGAACAAAATCAAGATAGGTCCACCGTTGTTCCAAAGCAAACAGACGAATTGAAGTTAATTGAAAGACACAAGCAGCTGTTATCAAAGCTTGGAAAACGTCTCTCTCACGGCAAGCAAAAAGAAATGCAACTTGCCATTGAGGTGGTGAATTCCCTCCTCCTGTCTTCGGGTAAAATTTCACTACAAGAATTGGAAATTCCTTTAAGAATGATTCACGCAGAGTTGGTTCAAGGCCCACCAAGTTCTTTCTCCCAGAGAATGGACGGTCTCCTGTTGGAGTGCACTACATGGTGTAACACTGCTTTAAGAAGTCGCAGGTCGGTGTCTGAATCGCAAGTCTCTGTGGCCCTTGTTAATGGCGATGTTACCGAGGAATTTCGCCACGTGGGGCTAAACAAAGAATACCCAATTCACAGAATCATCGAGAATGAAGATGATTTTAAAGCATCTTTTTTCAGTCAGGGGAAAGACTGGCATCAGCGCGTAACAGAAACCCTCCGTAAGCACAAAATTGGTCTTCTTGTCGTGAAAGGAATTGTACAGGATTCAGTTCGGGATTTTTGTTCATCTCAAGGTATAGAGGTGCTTCAAAGCATTGCATATCCTGCTCTTCAACTCTTGTCCTACGCTACCGACTCCACAATAGTAACCTATCTTGCTGATTTAAGGGAGCAAGATGTAGGAAGACCTGTTACCATGGAAACGTGGGACGTCGGCTGGGCACCTTCTTTGGTGAGACGGAGCAAGTCCAAAGCTGGGGACGATCATGAAGTCAAAGGCATCAAGGCCTGTCACTATGTCCTCGTTAAAGAGGAACCCAAGGGGACAGCAAGCTGGAAAGGTGATGTACTTTAATTACACGACTAAGTTTATAGTTCACTGAAAGAACCAGTAACTACAATCAGCCAACCAAATTGCTCTGTCCTCAATCAGAATAGCGCTCTTGAAGTATGCCTTGCTTTTCCAGTCTGTAACCGTGGGATTCCTATGAAACATTTTCCATCGTGTAACAAATCTCTTATTAACCAAGCTTGCTCAGGACCGCACTGGGAGAATATTGGCCCTTGATCTTTTTTGTACAGACATTGCCATGCTCGGTTCGTACAGCCAATACCTCGGGCTGATGTTCTCAATACAAGTCAATACAGCTAGCACGCTCGGTGGTTATACCGGGCTGTTGTTGTTAAAAAGGGACTAGTTCTATCGGGGCTATCATTGGGGCTCCATTTAGGCTCGATTGCCAGCCGCTGTTCGGGAAAGGAGCCCGCGCTCCTCCCCCGAAGGCAGGAAACGTGGACCGGAATGGAGCTTAGGTTCCATTATATCACTCAATATCACGATCTTGATTCTCAACATCAATTAAATTAGTTTTATTCCTAATTTACTCGTCTATTACTCTCAGATTCGTGCAGTCCACTACAGACAGTGCTGCTATGCAGCCCTAGTAAAGATGTTCTTTGTGACATGGAAGAACGGTTCTGGAATTCCATTTATCGTTTGAAGAATGCCCTCTCTTGTGGCCGAGTGCTGCCTGGGGCAGGAGCAATTGAGATCGCTTGCATACGGCGCCTGAAAAAAGCGGGTAGGAACAGTGGTTACCAGTTCCTTCCATAATACATCGGTGTTACGCGGTTACTTATAATAAGATGGTATCCTAGTCCATCGTAGGACCTCTAGCATTTTGTCCTGTAGCCTTAGTTTACAGTTCACTGGCGCCAGTTTATACACCTGGATGAAGACAGCCACAGTGAGAGTTGTGTCTTTCCCAAGATAGCCTCTTCCAGTCGTTCACTTTGCTGGGCGACGCGCCAAAAAAATAAAAAAAAAGCGCTTTCTCTCGCCGCTTGTTTTTTCGCTAAATGAACGCCTGGAAGAGGCTATGCCCGAGAACACAATGTAATAACTCCAACTAGGACTCGAACCCAGACCGTTCGATCAGCAGTCCAACGAATCAACCATAAATCCACCTGTCTCCTCCCCCCACCCCTGCCCACCTACTGCGTCTACCCCCTGTAATGTGTTTAATAACTAATAATAGAGTGAACACGTGAAAGACCTCAATTTTGACTAGAAGGGATTTGCCCGAATTGCGAGCACAGTTTGCTCTGACGCACTTCTATTTCTAGAGAATGAATGGTGTAGTTATTTTCCTTGTGAAATAAACATAACAAAATTTAAGACCGAAAACCTTAAAACGTTCCATTCGGTCAATACATCATAGATATCTGCTAACAATTCTGTGTTTTTCGTTTTTGTTTTTTTTTTGGCAGGCGAACAAAGGGAACCGACTTTGTCACTCAACCCTCTTTCAGGTTGGTTACAAGAAAGCTTGGAGATTTTCAGACCTGTGGTGTACACAGCATTTGCGCAAGGTTTCAAAGAATTTTTGGGGAACGTTCTTTATAACTCCGGGGAATTTGCCGCTCTTTGCGGAGTGTCTACCCGTGTTGAACAGGTGGTTAACTCGGGATGTTCTTTGGGTAATCTTGAATGTTTCAAATATGAACGTTCTGAAGACGATCAAAGTGAACTCCAGATCACGGCAGGAATCACGCGACATCACGCGACAGCACACGTTTCTGACATCCCTGCGTGTAATGCTGCGGGTTTCAGCGTTGATAGTTTCCACGATCCCGTTGCGTCGAAAATTTTGTCTTGTAATGCAGAAAGCGATGTATGGGATGATTATACCGCTAAGAAAGAAGCATGGAGGCGCGCTGTTGGTATAGTAAGAATTCTGCTTCAGTCAGACTTGTTGGTAGAAACGGGATTAACGCGCAACGACAAAGAAGCTGTTCTCTTTTGAAGGCCTCATTTTCCTTGCGGTTAACCTGATAGCAAGCATCAGTTCCAGTACCAACGAAAGAGCGTTTTCCGCTTTCTGGCCGCGCCCTTCGGTTTTTTCTCTCGCCCCAATATTCGTGCAACCAGCAGGCGAGAAACTCTGCTCGTACGGGAACGCTTATCTCGCAGGCTACCGTACGGTCTTTTTCACCTGCACTTTACTTTTTGCTGTTTCGTTCGCTGATCTGAGGAACGAAAGTAATAATAACCATTAGCTAAAGAAGACTCTGTATTCTTTTATCCTTCACTCTCTCGCTAGTTGAGATATTAACACAACCTGGACATGAAATAAGAAATCTATAAACTATCCTCTTTCTCCAAAATTTGGCTTGTACTAAGCTAGCGGATTTCTATGGAGAGGAGCAACATGATATAAGAAACTTTTCGTCTTATGATGCACTTGATAGAGGTTTTCCGATTTTTTATTTCGTTAATTCACTTTTTTTTCCAGATTCAAATTTAAGGAACCGTCGTACAGTCGAACCTCTATTAAGCGACCATCTAGTTATCAAAGTTCCGAAATTATTGTCAGTTAAATACTGTAAATAAAACCCCCTATTAACCGGCCACCTCTTTTAAGCGGCTACGGCCATCCTTTTGACATCCCGATGAGGGTTTTTCTACTGTTTTTACCCCTATTAAACGACCATCAAAAATTTAATACACGTAAATTGACTTCAGATTGTTTTGGAGAAGGCGATGGCAGATTAGAGTCCGAAATAGAAGGCGACGAGTTATAAAAACATTCAAACAAACGTTTATTATGATTGTCTAGAAGTGACTCCATGTTCACTGAGAAGTTAACACGATGGTGAAAATATTCAAGGTAAACAAACCCCTATTGAGCGACCTACTCTCATTTCCCCTGATGGGGTTGGACTGTAGTATTTTCTTTCATCATAGTCCTAGCCTTGAGAAAGATTTATGTTGTACGGTGGAACTGCGCCTTACGGTCACATCGTTAATGCGGTCACCTCGTTATTACGGCCACTTTTTCTTGTCCCGGCGAAACGCCCATACGCTTTCTTATTAGAAAACCCCGTTAATGCGGCCACCCCGTCAATCCCCAACCGGTTTAATCCTTCATTATTTTACCCTGTTCATACGGCCACTCGAACCAGTTATGCTCAACTTTCCATCGTTAATATTTCGTACACTGATGCAAGTCTCCTTTTTTTAAGTTATACCCGTATTCTGAATGCTTGTTAAGGAACATTTGTTTAGAAGTGTAATTGTGTTATATCTGTTAAGACGTCACTCAATTTAGACCAGTCGTGAGATTTGGCCCTACCCCGCTAGTACAGCCACGCCGCTAATAAAGCCAAATTTTCATGGCCCGTTGGTGACTGTATTAACGGGGTCCACCGTAAGTGGAAATATTGGCCACAGTAAACCAGCCCCTCTGCCGTAGTGCCAGCCTTGCATTCTTTATTTATCCAAGCTTCGTCACGCAGTTATGTGTTGTCACTGTGAAAGGCAACTTCTGGTTCAGTTTTGCAGAACTGCTGTTTTCTTGTTTGTTTATTTGACGGGCCAGCAATTTTTACTTCAGCGCTTCCGACGAGAGACTGGGGCGAGTTGAGCGTTATGACGTCAAAATATGCAGACTGTACGTATTAGCTGTTGCTAATTACAGCCTTATAAAACAGAACGCTGCGTGGGAGTTGGATAAAAATAAAATTTTTAAACCAGCTAGGGTTATTCGGAATACCTTTGTAGTTTCATTTCTGGAAAAGTCACGTGCAGCTGGCACAATCGATGTTTAATGGCCACTTACTACCATGAGCAGTGAGTTATAGAAACTCTAAAGAGTTTGCGTCAAGCAAGATGAGCTGATTTTCGCCGATTTTCTCAAGCTTGTCGGACGGAAGGTAGGTTAAACGCTTCCTCTGCTTACTGCCTAGCTACTAGCTTGTGTTCTGTTAATCTTTCGAAGATATAAAAATTTTAAGTAAACTGTGAAGCGCAGTGGGTGACAAACATTACCTATGTTGGACTCGATAGTTATGCCAGGTTAATAAAATCAGCACGTTAAAATCACCAAGGGAATTGAAAACACACAGAAGATGTCTCGCCACCTCGATCTCGAGTCGATATCTTCAAGTTTATACTAGACTTATGGCTTATAAACATTTATATCTGAGAAGCAAAAGGTTTATATATATATATATCTATATATTTTTATAAAACTATATTGAACTTGATGTGATATTATTTACATCGAAATTACCATTTTGCGGGAATCGAAGCCAGTCAATTAAACACTGTTTATTTAGTTCTCGTAAATCAAGGTCACCACTGACATACACTGTCCGTATCATAGGAAAAGTTACTTGATATTATGTAGCGTCTCAATTAAAATATTGTGTAACGTGTCACTTAAAAATATGCAAACGTTTTGAAAACTTGAGTGATTCCGTGCGCTATCTAGTTCACTGACCACTGACCATTACGTCACGAAACTTGATAAAAAAATATCGGCAAGTGGCAAAGAAATGAGTTGACTGTAATGAATGTGCGACAAAACGGTGAACTTCGATTTGTATTTTAGCGAATACAGAAATATAAGTTTTGTACAAGGGTTTTCTTTTTTGCGGTTGGAAAAATGTTCCAGTTTAATTAAGAGTTATCGCGGTCACTTTTGACGCAAGCCAAGCCGAAGGAAATGACGTCCCAGGATGACATTTGGATTGTAATCGTGCTACGATATTTCTGTATTTTCACTCACTCTCTTCCGTGAATTTGCTGTTTACGATTTCCGGGCTACCCAATACAGTGACGTCAGGGCCGGTTGACCAGTCCGCCCCCGAGGGCTTTTCACCATATTTGGCGTTGAATGGCAAGGCTCTCACGTAATGATGATGTAATAGGACGCGGCAGGGCCGGTCCACCCCACAGTAGCAGGACAGCTCGGTGGTGACGCCACAGTGACGCGGCTGTTGCTCGCGAAGAAGAAGAAACACAACGACACGCTGGCTGCGTAAAGAAATCAGGGTGACGTAGAAGTGACGTAGCATGTAAGTTTCATTTTCTCTTTCTTCTAGATTCCAACAAGTCGACAGCGAAGGGATAATAATTTTAGTTACATTTTTTGTCGATTCCTCGAGTGGAGATTTCGGTCGCTTTGTAGTTGGATTTGCTCGAGCGATCGCGATGCGGGCCTCATCGGTTTCTCTCCTTCTGGTTCTTTGTAGAGATCACGAAACAGAAAGCTTTCCCTCGTCCCGACTTTCCTTATCCTGTAGCGTTGGGTCGTCGATTCAGACATGGAGCAAATTGAGGACCAGGCCAATGTGACCGAGATGGAAAACGGCAGCACTGTGACTGTTCAACAAGGACAGGTTCTTCAACAAAGCTCGCCGCAAACTTCGATGCCTCCGCCGATGCAAACGCCATCGGTGATTCAGGCCAACCAACAGTCCGTAATACAGACTGCTCAGTCAATACACTCCGCTTCCCTTCAAGGTCAGCAAATTAGCTTGGCCCAGGCTGTTCAAGTAAACGATCCCGATGATCCAACTGGAGGGGTTTTAGACGAAGAAAGCAAAAAACGAAGGGACATTTTGTCGAGGAGGCCATCTTACAGGTACGCCAAGAGTCCGAGAAACTGAAGAAGTTCGATCGATCGCTTCCTTGTAAATATGATCCAACCAGGCTCGTTACATACAATATGTAGTGTGATATTTCACGTGTTTAATATTCAGACAAAGACGTGTTTTTGTGTTCTTTTTCGTTCCACTCAAACATCTCGAATCAAACGTACGTGGGAACGTAAAAGCTGACGTACGATATTGCGCGAAGGTTTGCTACAAAGCACGAAATGTCGCCATCACTACGGTTCCGTTACTCCAGTCTCGTTACGTTACCCTTGGTTAAGTCCCGTCAGAGAAAGTGAGGACTCTGATTTCTTATTTACCAAAATTTTGACGGATTTGGGATTGGTTTTGACAAGAAGAACAATCCATGATCAAAGTGTTTTAACGATCGAGGTCAGTAAAGCGAGACAAACTGTTAAAAATTATGTTTCTTCTTCCTGGGAGTTAAGAGTTGTCTTATTCCTCTGTTAACTCTTGACCCTGTGGGAATATTGTCCAATGGGACGGCGGTGTAGCTGTAATTTTCTCCTTATCTGTGTATGATAAATATATAATTGTGGATGGTCGACTTTCCGTGATTTTGTCGAGTCATCCAACGGTAACTCGGTGTAAGCCTCGATCGATACAAGACTGCTGTGAGAAAACGGAAAATGATTGATTATATTTTAAAACACCAAGCTTAATTCCTTTCAACGCTTGAAGTATCATGAAAATTGAATTTTGATAAATTTAATGTCCCCCCCAATTTCAAGCAAAAAAATACATGAAAATGGTAATTTTTAAAATATCTCCAGACCCCCTACAAGTTGTACAATTCCTGCAATTTAAAATACACTCTACCATCCCTGGAGATTCAAGACTCAACTTTACGAATGAAAAAAGAGTTGTAGAAACTTAGCTGGTCCAATACTTAGAGAGAGTTATGTTGGCAGCTTGTAGTTATTTGACTGAAGATGTAAAGAAACATTTGTTACTGTATAATCTATTCACTCTTTCTCCTAGGAAAATATTCAACGATTTGTCTGGTTCTGAAAGCCCAGCAAAAGTAGAAACCATATCTGAAGATATTCAAGCTCAGAGTGACGGTACTGAGGGTGCTTCACCGATAGCTGTGATTACCACAAGCACTTTAAACTACCAACAGACACCACAGACGGTAACCATTCCAGGAACTATTCAAATTGTTACATCCGGAGAGGCACTTCAAACAGTGCCCATGGCGCAAAATTCATCTGGTGCTGTCGTACAATATCAACAACAGCAACAGGTATAACCCTGCAATTGATAAATTTAACTTGGGCAAAATAAAGTATGGTGCAAAAATCAAAATTAAGTCTTTGTGTACCGTTGTTTATGGAATGTTTTACCATTATTGTAGTTAGTAATTTTTTTTTTTTGATTGGGCCCATTGTCCACACTAATCCATCACGAAAATGGAGCTTTTCGAAAATGCCCTTCAAACTGGAAGAATTTGAAAATTCTTGCTTTTCCTTTTTGTGGGGACGGAAAAATTTGTGAAAACGGAGCTTCTCAAAAATGATGGTGCCAAGAGAATCATGTGATTTCCCTGGAAGAGTTTACCTTGTTAGGCACAAATCCAAAATGACCGGTGATTGTTGCATTTTTAAATTCTGCTGGCATAGTGTGAGCGCAAAACTTTTGATGCTTTTACAGAGTGAAACCTCCGTTTTAAAATTCCTCTGGCATAGTATGATCCATGCCTAAAGAGAATACTATGATCTCTATAATGTTTGCAATTTTATCAGATTACATACAAGTCAACAAAATTGTATATGCAGTAGTCCTAAATAGTTCTTTTTTTCCCTTTTATTTTGAAAACAAGAAGACTAATGTCAGGTAAATACTTTTAGTTCTAAGTTTGATTTAGGTTGTGAAGTTATAGATCTTATTTTTCACTGTTACAGGACGGTCAACAATATATTTATACAGCAAACCCAGGAGAGGTCCAAGTACAGGTTAGAGTTCTTTATTACTTTGTAAGCAATATCTTAAGTTCCAGACGTGCATGAGACCTCCATCTATCTTCTTTACAGTTAAGACTTCTTTGGGCTGCCGTTATTGTGTTGACTTTGTTTACATAACCACAATATTGGAAGTAATCTGGAATAAATAACCATGAGTAAATTTTTCAAAGGCTAACAAATTGGCATGAACCAGAAGGGCAGAGTGGGGTCTGTGAAAAATTTACCACTACTAAATTATTTCCAAATTGTTCAAGAATAATCAGGTTATTACTAACTACTACTATCACTGTTACTAGTTAAGTACTATTCTTGGAAAATCTTTGTTGTGCCTTAACACTCATATTAATCCTTGTTTTTCTGTCACACTTATTGCACTGCTGTTACACTTGAACTGCACTGCCTTTTAGTTTAGCCAATCAAAATCAAGTAAACTTTTTCAACTGTTCTTTTGATAAAGAAATTCTTTTTGACAAAGGGATATTGTCTTCAGTTACCACCAAGAAATCTCAGCACTGACATTAAAGAAAATTTGCTGTAATTTAATAATAAGGAGAAGCAGAGACTGACTGGCCTATTATGATTTGTTTTTATAGCAAGTTCAAGTAAGCAACACAGGCACAATGTACACAATACCAGCAGCACAACAGCAATACATCCGTGGACAGCTTCCACCAGGTGTTGTCCTTAATTCAACTGGTATTGGTGGAAATGGCCAACAGATCGCAGAAGATGCTTCTCGGAAGCGAGAAATGAGGCTCATGAAGAACAGGTAAGATGCTCATTAAAAGTTAGGTCTTTGCATTGGTTTCCATGCCTGATTGTTAGAGTACTGGTCCTGTGAACCTACAACCAAGTCTTTCATCTTGCCACCAGCCTTCTACTAAGGCAACCATTCTTTTTGTTCATCTTGCTGTGCTCTCCTCCACAACAGTTTCAGAAGAAGTTTGTTGGGGAGGAGTACATGATATGATGAGCCAAAATAATGCTCTGTGTAGGAGGCTGTTCTGCTACTAGCTAGATATGTTGATTGTGATTGTGCCCATGACTTCAACTCCTTGTCCACAGCCTGAAAGTACCCAAATGACTTCTTTTTATACTCCTTCTAGTCATGATTCGTATCTATGTTGTGTTCATTTGAGTGTGTTTCATATACATGTACAGAGCCCTGTAATGTGCAAGCTATATTATTTGACTTTTCCTAATCCTTCTTTTTCTAATATGGTCACTTTCACAGAGAGGCTGCCAAAGAGTGTAGGCGGAAGAAGAAAGAGTATGTCAAGTGTCTAGAAAACAGAGTCGCTGTCCTTGAGAACCAAAATAAGACTCTCATAGAAGAACTGAAGACACTCAAAGACCTTTATTGCCATAAGTCTGAATGAAATTTGTTTTACTTCACTGAAGACATTATTTAGTCAAGGGTGGTTTCCAATGACTTTTGATAGTAACACTGTCTTGCCTGAGCATGTGCCAAGCTTTGTTTTGAAAATATTGCCACAGCAGGTTTTAATCAGTCAAAGTAAAAACGTTTTTAGTTCTTGGCTGGTCGGTTGCAAAACTAAAATCAGCCTTTGTTTTGCTAGACAGCAATAGATGCTATCATTGGCTTTGTTGTCTGTCTCTCTTGTATGTCATTGGAATTCTGCTCTGAATAACTCACTCAATAACTGAAAGCAACAGTATTGAGATTGTACAACATAACATTGTAAATAACCCCTCAAACATTTTATTCGTTTGTAATAATGCCATGCATGCATGATTTTTCTATAAAAAAAAAAACTCCATGGTCTTGAAGGTTTTACTTCCGGCGATCGCATTTTATTCAGATTATTGTCAATGTTAATGTAAACAGCAGTGCCATCTCTTTCGTATTTGATGTATAAATACGGTAAAATTATGTAGATTTAGGAACATAATAATAGTATAAGAGCTTTGTAAAACTGTAATGTATGTGTCCTACTCTAAGTAGTACCCATAAGATATTTGTATGGTTGAATAAAAGCCAAATTTTAAAATTTATTGGCAGTTTATCACTTACTCCGTTTGTAGTCATCTATGAATGTTGTAGTCTTAACTTTTCCAGTATTTATGCATGCAGGCTGCTAATCTTTGCAGAATAACTGGCTACTTCTTTCAACCTTACAAGTCCCTAGCCAGAAAAAAAAATCATGACTAGAGGAGTAGAGGGGTGTTTCCTCTCGGCTAGCTAAATTTTGACATTGTAATAAAGTTTTTGATTGATTTGACTGAGGTAATGTCCATGGTTAAATTATCTTCCTAGGTATTTAGTAAAGTTTTATTTTCCCCCTTTGAAAAAGAAACCACAGAAACAAGCAAATACAAATGACTGAGGCAAGTGCTTCGGTTCGCCTCAAACTGGCTGCAGCCTTGCCTTAGCATGCAAAAGTGGAGTGGTTTATAACGGAACGGAGCAGGAATCGCAAATATTACAAACGTAAGAGATGGAATTTTGTTACTTCAGTGTTATGTTGCCTGTTTATGATTAATACTCGCCTACCCACCCCCCTCCTCCCCCTTTTCTTTTGGGTAAAAAAAAAATGCAGAAGGAAGAAAAGCCGGCAGGGCAAGCAAACCCCCCCACCTCCCCTACTCCTAAGCTCAAGGTCTGGATCCACCACTGAAAAAGATGTGAGAGTTTATGTCCCTGGGGGTTTTATCAGAGGAAGATCAGAGAGAGTGGGCTAGATGAGCCCTCAGTTCTTTGGTCCAGTGGCCTTTAAATGAGTGGTCGCTCAGCCACACTCAACATGGCGGACGGAGAGTAGCGCTGTGTTATCTGCATTATGTACTTCATGAGATTTTTTGGCAATGGATAGCGGAATTGGAGAGAAAGAGGCAAAGTCTACCGGAGCGATTATAACTGTGCGTCTGATAAGGTCGTTTGAATACAGAAATATCAAGTATGTCGTCTTCAAAGACGTGCCATTAGAGCAAACGGTCCAACATTTTATGAACTTTGTAATTTCAGGTGAGTTTTTTTACCTTCCGTCTGAATTTGTATCCTGTGTATAGAAACTTAAATGGTTATGATTTTATTTACAGAGATAAAGAAAAGACCTGATGTACCTCCTCCTTTCAGGAACTTCGCATATGGTTCGTGGATGAATATTCTTGGAAATGTTTCAATTGCGCGAAAATGTCAGCTATTAATCTAGTATAGATGACAGTTCAATTTCCCCCTTTCTGCCCTCGGGTTGAGAAACGTTAGCACTGAATGAGTTAAGTGTCTTGCTCAAGAACACAACACAGTTGCCTGGGTCAGTATAACAAATTAAATGTGGTTTAGCCTTGTCTGTATTCATATCGACAACGATATGTGCCATCACAGTGGTTGAAATGTTGTGGACTCACTCGGCTGCTTCTCGTGAGTCCACAACAAATTTTGACCACTGTGGTGATGCATATCGTTGTCGATAAGAGTACAGACAACGCTAAACCATATTCAGTTTGTTTTTTACCACAATATCAACGTCTAAGAAAATGATTTTTTCAGAGCATGAGCTGAAAAAGGCATTGCGTGACACATTGACGCGAGCAGCGTTGTCTGGACTCTTATTGACAATGGCAAATTAGCCAATCAGATTACAAGATTAGTAGCAATTGTGGTAAAAATTTTAATCTAAATCTGCAGTCTAGCGTACTGATCATTCAGTCACCATACCTTGCATGTATATCAGTGGTTTATCTTAAGAGTGGAAATGCCTTTAAATTTTACAAAAAAATATCATGTATGATTTATTATGTATTTTGATTCTATTCAAAAATCTTCAGACACAATGAAAATTCAGCATAAAGCACATGGTGCCAAGGTGAGAGATGTATTGCATTCTATTGAATTCCAACTAAACACTGAATAAGATGACTACTTTCTTGCAAACGATCCTTGTAAGAAAGGGTTAAACAGCCATGGGGGGGGGGGGGGGGGGGCTACTCCCATATAAAAGGGATAGGGGTGCTCGTCGTACCTTTTAGGGGTTAAGAGAGCAGTTTTGGTACCTCTTGGGGTGTTCAGCCTCAAAAGGTCCACAGCAGTAGCAGGAGGACAAAATATATGACAGGAGATAATGTGTTGTTTTAAAATTGGTACCTGTTAGTGGTGATAAAAAGTTCAAGCCACGTCCACAAAACAGGATCTTGGTACCTCTTAGGAGTTCTTTTCAAAATCTCCAACAAGCACCCCCATCTTTTTTATATGGGGTTAAAAGCCCTTTGTTTCTCTATTTTATAGACAAGTAATCCAGTCATTGTCCTAGAAGATGATCAGAAACTCATTTTAACACCAGATCACAGTCTTTCTGATAGTGGAATTGGTAAGTAAATGTCTTGCTTTTGCCTTCAAAGTTTGTCATGAGTTATATGAATGCTGCCCTCAAAACATCCTCAAGTGCCTGTCATTAAAGTTGGTGCGGAATGAAGTAACTTAGTTTATTTTAGGCTAGTTGCCAAAGTTCAGACTTCCTCCACAAAAATTATTGCCAGTACACTTGTTGTGTCAAATATTTGAACCCCACTCCCTCTTTTAAGCAATAAGTCACTTATTGCTCATTCAACCCCCCTGCCACCCCCCCCCCCCCCTCTTCTTACATTTTGCACTTCTTGCTCAGAATTAAAAGTAAAAAAGCGAACTATAATCTCCATGGCAAGGAGAAGAAATTCAACGCAAATGATGTAAAAAAAAACAATCAGCTGAATATATTTACATGTTCTATGGGTTTGTAAAGCAAGTATTCTATGGAGGTTAGGAAAGAAAATATATTCAAACACAAATGGGTTCTTACATATTAGAGTTTTGAAATATGACAAGAAAGTATGATAGGTTAGAAATAAGTTACACATCACTACTAAAGTTCGTTTAAAACTCTTTATACCATGAAGTTGCAGTGTCATTGCCTTATCTGTGAGGTGAACCTTGCATCCTTCATGGCTGTTGTGAAGTAATTCCTTTCTATTAATATATTATTCCTATGTTTCCTAACAGAAAATGAAACAGAAATCTCTTTTTTCAAGAAAGAAGATTATGAAAGATACAAGGCTAATCCAGAGATGAAGTGGTAGAAAATATAAATGAACTGTATGTCGTTTCAGTGACCCTCCTAAGCTGAAATACGAGAAAATTTGCATTTCTAACTGACAAACTATGATACTATTAATCACTTCTGAAGTGCAGTAATCTTGTTAAGCATGTCTTACTAGGCCTGCTGTTTTTGACAGTAAAAAATGTCATTAAACCAGAAAAGATAAAAAAACACTTAGGAATAAATATTACTGTCAGGGATGCACGTGCTATTTCAAAGATAAATCAAAGGGAAAATAACTAGTCTGTACAATAACCAACGCCCGCGTGACAACTCCAGTTTGGCTAGCGGTGAGAGAGCCATTTGTTGTGTAACCGCTTAGCATGGACACGGCATTTTCCAGGGAGCCATTAATTGGCTGAGGTGCAATTCCAAGCAAATGACACATCAGTGGATAAAGGTCAAGTATACTGAAGGGCTGCACCTCGAAATTCTTTTTAAACGCGGGACCACGTGCGAAGAAAATTGGGTAACTGTGACTCTCCTCGGGTGGCCACCCGTGCGCCCCGTAAACCCACGTTGCGTTGGAGCTCCCGCGGGACTGCCCAATGGACCAGCCCACTGCTGGATCGATGAATATCGGGGGAATTCTGCGACTGTGTTTCCAATGGTACGATTCCGGAATATCTTTTCTCTTGTACACCTTCATGTGTGGGTTC
Source organism: Orbicella faveolata (assembly GCF_042242905.1). Lineage (NCBI taxonomy): Eukaryota > Metazoa > Cnidaria > Anthozoa > Scleractinia > Merulinidae > Orbicella > Orbicella faveolata. Next base: position 5,415,071 of record NW_028301540.1, on the reverse strand, counting down.
GGTGCTTTCGTGAGATTGTGGAATATTTCTTCTAATTTACCGTCTTTTGGCCAGACGTGCCCCATGGCACCCGATTCCGTCATCATGTAGGTAGTCTGGTCGAGGAAATCAGCGAGAAATATGCGATGACTAGATGAAATGTGGTCAAAACTGTGATCGCTGACAAAGATTAAATTTACACTTTCCAGAAGGCTTTCGACACGCAACCGATCTATAAGGTAACCCACGACCTCTCTATCAACCTTTTCAATGGCGGCTTTGTATTCTTTCGATTGCAGGCCATAATCATGCCCTTCCCAATCCGGTTGATCTATGTACACCTTACCAACAGCGGCGGTTTGTCTGACCTGAGCCACTTAATCACTTTATCCAGTCTGCTCGTGAAAGGCTCTGTGTAATTAGGTAGGCAGTGGATGTAACTGGGCCAAGTTTTTCGCGTCTTTTTCCTACATTTAGGAAGATCTTTTGGGTCTATTGCACTGCAGTTAACATGGCAAATAGGTTTCTCGTAGTAAGTGGGCTTTTCCCGGTATCCACGACTCCCCGGCCAAAAATAATCTCCACTTCGCCTTCCTTGCTTTTGCAGCGTTAGCCAGATCGGTTCGGAAGCGTTGTAGAATTGCGGATCGTTATTTCAGCAGTCATAATCGTAGATGAAGTTTTCCTTGTAAGCGGGATCCCAGAAGCTGTTTGACACGATCCCGTGGCTCTCTGGGTACAGCCCTGTAAGGTAGGAGTGGTGGGTGGGCCAGGTTATAGTGGGGACAACATTTATCGTGTGCTTTGCTCGCACGCCATTTCGCCCCACGGCATCCAGATTCGGTGTGTCAGCAAACTGCCCGCTAATGTACTGCCAGCCCATGCCATCCATAGCAATCAAAATGACTGTTTCTTTTTCTTGCTTCGCTGCTTCGTGGAAGATGCCATGGGGTGTCAAAATGAGAAGAAAGCAAATCACTGCAGAGGTATTAAGAACAGGAATTTTCGTCATGCTCGAACCGCCGTTATGTCGGAGTTGATGTACTTACAGGGAGGTGAGGTGCTGCGATCGGAGGAGGGTGGGGCTGGAGGGGGATTGACTTCGATGTAAATGGTTGCCGATATTGATGGAACAAATCTGACCGTGATGAAAAACAAAAACTAGCTGCCTGAAATTCTATGAGTCAGGAATTCTATGTTGTATTATTCACTGAAAATAAATAACATGTGCTGGTGGCACAACCGGGTGGCACAGCCGGGTGGCAGAGTCCGTTCTAAACCATATACAGGACTGAATAGCACAGCCTTCACGCCTCTCTCCTGAACCCTTTCTAATTTTCTAGAGTCACTGGCCTCACAGAAATGCCATGGTTAAGAAAACAAGGTTCCCTCTGCCAGCTGTGAGGCTCTCTAGCTCATATATTAACGAGGGTTTGTGGAAATAAATTAGTCATCGCTCCGAAATGTCTTGTATGCCGCGGGGAAATAAAGGGTTCGGAAACCTTCTCAATGTTAATTATGTCCGAAAAAAGATTGGTTCTCCACGCGAAAATTGTATCAGCTTTTCATTAGTGACGAAAAAAAGTTGCTACTTACCGGGAAAATTGAGAAAATATATTTGTTGTAACTTATTTTGATTGCATGAACGACGAAATTCCCGCCATTTTTTCAAACTTGGAGCCTGACGCGCAACCAATCCTCGCGTATGCTCATCACGTTTTTCCGCTCTGCGGGCGGGATTCGCGAGCGAGTGATTTTTGGCTTATTTCCGCAAGGAAATTCGCGAGCGGCAGATTCTCTCACCAACTCGCCGCTGGTGTTCATGGCTTGCAAGCGAGCGCAAAATTCCGCCAGCTGCGCAGGCTTGAATGTCATGTGTGGGGAGCCTCATAGGTGGGAAGGTACGACAATGAAGTAAAGAACAAACGTCACACGAAGACACTCACGCACTGACTCACGTCTTCTAATTTTATTATTTTCTTGTTTACTGAAATTACCGTAAAAAACGCAAGCAATCTAAATTATCTTGCTGGCTTATGATCACTTATAAACTCCGGTGTATTGAGATTAGACTACGCATGTACATTCTCTAAACCGTGGATATATCAATATTTTAGTACAACATGGTATGAGTACACTGAACAGAAATAAAAAGACTTCAAGCAGCATAACAGTAAGAAATGCAGAATACTTCATGCAAGAAATCGGAAAACGGTACAACCTATTGAAAAGAACTACACTGTTGTTGACCTGTGCTTTTATTGCAACAACCAAACATGTCAAAATGTTTATAAATTTGAAAAGCCATGTATATACAGAGAAAACACTGATTCCCGAAAGCGTAGCTTTTGTTACGATGGAGCTCCAACCTGGAACAATTTGTCCAAGGAACTATTCTAAGGGCAGCTAATTCTTAGGTGCATGCATTTTAAAAGAGGTATTAATGAAAGACATTCTTTATCGTTTAGGCACTGAATGCAGTATGTAAACCAGTTTCGATCACCAGTGCGATGCTAAAAGAAATTATGGCAAAGTGGATATAGGTAAAAGACTGAAAACCAATCGAGTTTGACTCGGTGAAGAGCCAGCGCAGCTAACCTATTGTGTCGACAGGTTTTGAGGAAAACTAAAACCGCCATATATTCACTAAAATGTAGATTCATTCTTCGTATAAGAGAACAAGATTAAAGATCGATTAAATAAAACCCTGAGGTTTATCTACAAATTAATACACACGGCATCAGTCACTATAGTCAAGTTCAACGCTCCTTGTCTACACTCAAAAAAATTATAAAAGTTTTTGATTATACCACAAACCTCTTTTCAGTTCACGCAATATTTTGTCTCTGTTTTCTACAAACAAATCAAAGCAACCGCAGCTGTCGTCATGGCCAAGAGAGCACGTATTGACCACGTGACCACGCCCTGCTGACCAGCTTTTGGGTCCTCGTCCTTTTTATACCAGATACCAGAAGCACGGTTTGAGGTTCTTTATTTCCAGCCATGGACGAAGGAACCACGAAAAAACAGAAGAAGGCAAACGGCACGACACGGTCCATTCTTGTTGTTTGTTACTTTGCAGCGCGCTCTTCGGAGTCACACCCAGATCTGATCAGTTGTTGACTCATTATTATTTTGAAACAGAGATTACAAACATGTTTCTCATTTTGCATAATATTCCTGACAATGCCCTCGAGGCAGGTGGCAATTTAATTTAAATTTTACTAAGTCAAATTAGAATTTCTTTGCTGTTGCGAGATGCTTGGAAATTAGTACAAGACGGTCAAGATGTGGAAGTAGTCGTCGAATTTCAGTCAAGGGGACCTGACTCATGATCAGAATGAAAGTTGACGATATTGCAACTGTTCAAACAAGTTTTACTCATTGGAGATTTTGCACCATATATGAGACTGGCGAAGAGAACTAATTACATATAAATAAATATTTACACCCTGTGGACTTAACAGGAATCTCTGAATTAATATTTTGACTTTAGCTTTACACTAAAATAGACTGAAATTGTATTCATCACAAACATCTAGTGTGGCTGGGAATAGAATCGCGCATTTTTGAACTGTTTTCGAGCTCTCAACAGCTCTTGATTGCAATTTTTTGTGGAAGCTTTATTGCCGTTGAGATGTTCAATGTCAATTTCCAAGGAAGCCCAAAATGACATATGGCTGTCACTAATGGAAAATACTCTTGCAGTTATTGGACATTTTAACAGTTTTGGCTTTAAATTGCTCTCAGAGCAGGGTGGCTGCACCTGCAGGTTCATTGTTTGATATTTAAATGAATATTTTGCTCTTCAAAACTGAACTAATTTGCATTGCGAGTCAGGCAGCCTTCCCTTGATAAATATTGAATGAATTTTACTGAGCTGTTTCCAGTAGTAGTAAAGCACGTCTTCAAAGCATATATTTCAACTTGGAAGGGCGGTTTAACAAAATAATAGGCCATTTTCGTTTTGCCTTTTGCCTCTCTGTCAAAACGAGTCTTTGTGCATAAGAAGAGATTATAATCATAAAATCACAATCTCTTGCGAAAAAAACCCTTCATGTGGAAATGTGTTTTCCCTACAGGTTCTATTTCGTGCAAATCAAACTCATTTTTGTTTGAAAGGTTTTGCACGAAGATTCGTTTTTGAAAAAGCGGCAGAAGGTAACTCGATTGGAAATGGCCTATTATGCGACTGTATTTCCCTTTTGCATTAAATATGATCTCGCCGCAACTTGAATTCAATGGTTATTTTTTGTTTAGCCTTTCACTTCATTTCAACTGCAGTCCTTGCGGATAACATGGGTCCACTTGGAAAGTGTAAGAGACCTATCAGTGCTCTGATGAACATTATTTTCCGGCTAGTTGGAACGTTTATCCAAAATAATATTCATCTACAATGACTTTTTACATTGTTTTGCTTGTTTTGAGATTATAATCATAAAATCACAATCTCTTGTGAAAAAACCATTCATATGGAAATGTGTTTTCTCTACAGGTTCTATTTCGTGCAAATCAAACTCATTTTTGTTTGCAGGGTTTTGTACGAAAGACTCGTTTTTGAAAAAGCGGCAGAAGGTAACTCGATTGGAAATGGCCTATTGTGCGACTGTATTTTCCTTTTGCATTAAATATGAGCTCGTCGCAACTTGAATTCATTGGTTCTTTTTTTGTTTAGCCTTTCACTTCATTTCAACTGCAGTCCTTGCGGATAACATGGGTCCACTTGGAAAGTGTAAGAGACCTATCAGTGCTCTGATGAACATTATTTTCCGGCTAGTTGGAACGTTTATCCAAAATAATATTCATTTACAATGACTTTTTTACATTGTTTTGCTTGCTTGAATATCTGTTGTAAAGAGTGTGTTCATTGTCACGCAATAAAAAAATAAAATCAAAACCACTCAGTGGATTAGGTCAAGAAATTGTGATCTTATAGCCGATAAATAAAGAAGACAGTTCACCAAGTTTAAGGTGTGTGCGTTGTCCCAAAGTTGAGATATTTGTCGAAATGTTCCGCTCAAAATTAGAGAGTCTAGTATGGAGCCGCCATGTTGGTGGACCTCCTTAGTCCTCCAATATGGCGGCCGGAAAATAGTGTAACCATCTGGAACTTATTTTGGCCATCTAGTCAACTAATTATCTGAACCGAACCAAAAAACAATTACACAAGCACTTTTCCTTATACTTGAACTCCAAAAAGGGCTAAAAATCACGAGATAAGTGATCTTAGCTTTATGTCACGCACCGCCATAACTCCGAAATTCAAAATGCGCTGGTTTCCAAACGAAGGACGCTATTGAGCTGGAAAGTTGTAAACAGATATAAATTTAGTACTTCTTATGCCTGGTGAGGATAAAACCCTTAGTGGCTCTTTAGTTTTGGATTTGAGAATATGATGACGTCACGTGAACACACTCTATTGCCTTTCAAGGTCTTTCAAAACAAGATTTACTAGGTGCGTCATTTGAAGAAAAAAAAGAAAGTAACCCATAAATTAAAATGGTCCGAGGAAAAGTCTTCGAAATTGAAACTATGTCTTAATGGAGACCATATTATTTTCTGGAAAAGTATGAGGGTTGAAAGCTTGTTTTAAGGGTGCCTAAATACAATAAAAATTAAAAAGGAAAAATGCTTTTCAGGGAGGCCGTGTCTAAAAATTAGCTTAAAATTATTATATTACTTTAAACTGTGACGACTTAATTCAAATTTGAAATCGCTCAGTGAAAATGCTTGTCTTAGGTCTCTAGGTAAGTTGTTCCACAACTAATGGTAGTACAGAAATATGGCTTTCCCTTTCAGAAGCCACGTAATAAAAGCTGAGGCCGCGATTCGTTTAATCAATAGTTGATTTTCACATGACGTCACTAAAATTCAAATTACAAAACTATTGATCTTCCTGAGATTTTACTTTAATGATGTATAAGAGCAGCTGAAATATAGCAATATAGGATAATTGCTGTCAGTTTCAGTGCTGTCAAAGTCCGGCTTTCCTTTCCGTGATATCCTTTTGACCTTACTGGATCCGTGCATTATCAAATGTCATCTTGAGGGATGTTTTTTGACAGGTTTGATAATGAATGCACTAAGCAAAGAGATTACATATCGTTTTTCGTTTGCTTTCAATCGTAAAATGAGCGCATTAACCTGAGGAAACTGCATGAAAATGGTCCAGGTTTTGCTTGCTGCAGTGTATCTTTTCATCACCTTTCCCGCTGTAATTCATGCTAAAGAACCTCAAACCGTGATTCTGGTGTCCATGGATGGAATGCCTTGGAATCTTATCAGCGGCAAGTTTGCGAACACACCAAACCTCGACAGAGTGGCGAAGAATGGAGTCAAAGCCAAATACATCAAGACGGTTGTTCCCGGTAAAACATGGCCAACTCACCAATCCATACTCACTGGGTTGTACCCAGAGAGCCATGGAATCGTTTCCAATGTGTTTTGGGATCCGGTTTATAAGGAAATGTTTATCTTGGAATTCGACTGCAGCAACTTTGACCCGAAATTCTACAATGAATCGGAGCCAATATGGCTGACCCTACAGCGATCAACAACAAACAAAGGACGCAGTGGAGTGTACTTTTGGCCGGGCTTTGGCGGTTACAAAGAAATGCCGAACTTCTACGAAAAACCAATTTGCAAGTTAAACTGCAGTACTGTAGATCCCAAAGAGCTGCCTAACTTGCGCAACAAGACTCGAAGTACGTGGCCACCTTATGAACATTGCTACCCTGACTTTTTCAACAAGAAGACCGAGACATACCCCATGCGAGTAGACAGAGTGATCGGCTGGCTCAAGTCTGACGATCCTCCTCGCTTTGTGGCGCTGTACATTGATGCACCGGACTGGAAGGGTCACTCGGATGGCGCACTATCTCAAGAGTACAAGGACTCCATTGAGGAGGTGGACCGAGATGCTGTTGGTTATCTTCTCGATCAACTGGAGAAGGAATCGTTCACTGATAAAGTCAACGTAATCTTTGTCAGTGATCACAACATGGTGAACACATCTTCAGAGCGAGTGATCCTCTTGGATCAGTACATCGACCCGTCAACATACACGCTCACCGAGAGTGGATCACTCGGTCACATCTGGCCAAACGAAGGAAAGTTGGACGAGATCTACAAGAACTTGACCGAGCCGAAGACTCCTGATCATCTGGCTGTGTACAAAAAGCAAGATATTCCCGAGGATTACCACTGGAAACACAATCGACGAATCCCGCCCATCTTCGTCGATCCCGACGTTGGCTGGATCGTGAAGAAGTCCAGTGCCTCTGTCCGACCCGGACACTGGGTAAGAGGATCTCACGGTTGGCCTCCGCAGAAGGCAAAACTGTACTCGATCTTGTTTGCGCAAGGACCTGCGTTTAAAGTGGATTACGAGATTGAGCCGTTCTCCATTCTTGATCTTTACCCAATGATGTGCGATCTCCTGGGAATAGAGCCACGCCCTAACAACGGCTCCATGGCAATTGTCAAGAAGATGTATAAAGAGGACGAGAGCCCTACAGCTGGTCAGCGGAGCGTGGTCACGTGGTCTCTTGGAGCCTTGCTGCTCTTGGCTGTTTTTTCCGTTTTCCTTTGATCATTTTAGGTGAAAATAAACTGTTACAGCTATATCACATCGTTAGCATGAACTTTATTGTTGAAATAGTCCGGCAGTGCTGCAGTTCCTTTTGGGGATATTTTTTATCAACATCTTAAAACCGTTCTTGTCCTAAACTAGAGATATTAATCGTTAACATGTTTTAGATGAAAAACTAAGAACATGTCCTCTAGTTGACCAGGTAAATGGTCAAAGACTCCAGTTCAAATCTTATCATTCTTCGTGTAACGCCAAACAGCTGGCATGTTAGTGGTCTCTCGTTATTTCATGTGCATGGGCGAAAACAGCTCAATAGATTTGGAACCACTTAATTAGTGATCGACCTAAATGATATCACATACGTACTTGGAACTGTACTTCACTGCTGTCACAAATATTGCCTCAAAAGAAGACAAAGCTGCCGGTTTAAGTTGTTTTGGGTAATATTTGAAAATGTCAAAACTAATTTCTATTTATAGTCGACACCAGGAAATGTAAGTGGAAAAGGTTTAAGCCTGGTTTTCACTAGCGCCGCAAGCACAAGCGTAAGCGCAAGTGCAAACACAATAATTCTTATTTCACCGTGAAAACGGCCTTGACGCTGGCATAAGCACAAGCGCAAGCACAGGCGCAAGGGTCAAAATGTTTCCTTTTTCTTGTGCTTGCGCTTATGCTTGCGTTTGCGCTGCAACAAGTGAAAACGAAATACGCTCAGGAAAAATTCAAGCATAAGGATATTTACCACACGTGGTTAAGTTTGGCCCATGAAAACACTGGATACAGATTACCTCGGGCCTAAACAGTTTGGAAGGTTCGGATGATTTTGCTTGTGCTTGTGTTTGCGTCGAATTTCGTTTTCACTTGGGTCATCCCTATTGCTTGCGTTTGTGTTTGCTCTTGTGCTTGCGTCACTAGTCAAAACCAGGCTTTAGAGCTCGACCTATCACTTACTGTTGATAACAGCTTTGATATTTTAAGTACAAGATGCACTAATCTGTTATTTGTGTTCTTGTATCCAACATTGATTGCCTTGCTAAAATGATTTCAAAACTTGCCAAGGGGTTCAAATTTGCTGAACACTTTGAAAGGGAAGTGAGACGAAAGTGACACCCCATACTAAGAGGAACTGTTCGTACTCGCTGTGTATGTTCTTAAGTGATGAATCTCTATCTCCTGAGGACACGCCTATACTTACAACTTTCCCCCTCCGGATTCCACACGCTTAGATTCCACACCCGTCCGTCGGTCGTGCGCAAATCTTCCGGCTACCAAGGGTTGAAAAATAGTTTTTGTTGTAACATGAGACGTAGTCAAAAAAGCTTTGAATGTAACGGCGATCTGCCATCGAGGACAACCGTATCTTTGTTTATATAGCCCTTGATCTGGTATGGTAGAGTTTCTTGTTTTGGCAAAATCCCACGCTCCATATTTTCAGTTTTCCTATCTCGTGACTTGATCATTTACAAGGCCAGTTCATTAACGTTCGGTGTCTCTTGCTGAAAATTATCCGCGCTTATTCTCGAATTAGAGGCTCTTTCCGCTGAAAGGCACTTCGGAATACTAAAACAATTATGATTCAGAAGGCTGATCTTTTCCACGTAAGCTACAATCGAATTGATTAAACTCGACATGAAAGACAATCCGGGCAATACAATTATCAAAAAAACGTATTTAGGCTCTTCAAACGGTATGATATCGCCAAAACCTACTGTGGAATAGGTTACGAAAGTGGAATACACATTGCTAATGAAACTCTGTTCTGGCGTTAAACTCGCGCTGGTTGCAGACGCAATAATCCATGTTAGAATTAAAGAAACGGAGTTGATTGCAAGGTTTCCCTTCTCCAAGAAGTCGCAGCTACTTTCATTGCACTGTATGGTGTGGAGTTTTATGTGCAATGGTCGGTTAATTGTTCGCAACGCAATGTTTACCAGTTCACCGATCGATTTCAGCGCCAAAACTGTGAGGGGAATTCCTCCGACCGCATAAGCTATAGTGAAAATTTGACCAGATGGCGTTTGCGGGGTAATATTACCATATCCTGCAAAAAAAAAAGGAGTTCACAGTAAAATAAAATATTACAGAAATAACATTGGGAAAAAGATGAAAACTTGTAATACTGACTCGGCCAGAATAAGGAAGCTAAATTCCATCCACAAATACAATACCTTGTCCCTTTATTGTGCTTTTATGCTCGGACGTTCGCATTTAGAGGTCGTGAAAAATTCGAAAATATTTTTATTTTGAAGTTCTTGGCCAGTTCTATAAGCTTTAATTTGGTATGAGGGCTTAGGTATCTACAGTTTAAAATGCTTGGACACCTAACATCGCTTGGACACGTGACACCTCTAAAGGTATATTTGATGTTGGCACTGATCAATATATTCTCTTTCGCGGTGTATTGATCATTTCATATCAATTGAATACTCTCGGAAGGGTTATAAATAGAAGATCTGTAAATGGAGCAAACATTTTAAGCTGAGAAGTCATTCGCCATCCCTATACTATATATTAAATATGAAATAAAGTGAAATAATGTTGAAAAACCATCAACGCGTAAAATGTTAGGGGCCGGGCTTTAGACTCGCGGTCCGGGCTTTGCATTCGTGAAACAAAATGTATGGCAAGTGACAGTTTGCTCTGCGGACAAGTAGCGCCATAATCGTCTTCCAGCTTACATCTGGACTTTCGTTAAAAACACCGTATATCACTTAAACGAGCAAGTTGTCAGTTTTAGCATGAAAAATGGCCCGGTATTTCAGTGACTCTGTCTTTTTAAACCGGTTAGATTTAGTGAATGAACAAGTTTGGAACAAACTAGCAATCAATTACACGCGAGCGACTATTATTTTTACATCGTTTTCATCGAAGTCGAGTACAGTAGAAATTTTAATTATCACATGCAAAATAAAAAATAATGAGTTTACCTATTGTAGTGACAAGCTGCAGTACAAAATAAACCGAGTTGAGGAAATTCCATGTTGGTTTTGCCCCGTTCTTTCTCATTTCGTCGTAATCTTGCAACAGTTCGGTGATAATTTCCCTAGATAAATTATATTTCTGTATCCATTTACTCTGTAAATCCTCAAATGTGTTCGTAGTAGCATCTGTATCATTGTCTTTTTCAATCTCCATAAAAATAGCTCCTCCGATTAAAATATAAACCACAAAGCCGATTAGACGAATCAAAAGTGTTTTGGAAGTGCTTGCCATATTTGCTGCACGTTTTGTGGCTTAGTCAGAACGATAGACTTCGATTCCAATCAGATGTCAAATATTTCGTTGTAAAATTTTCTTATTAATTCGCTGTGTCATGCCTGGACTCTTTGATCTAGACATGATGCCAGCTGTTTTGGAAAAAAACCACCAATTAAGCTGTCAAAAATGATTATGACTGAGACATGCCACTCAACTTTATAGTCGAATAGGACTGTTTTACTAGCAGCTTGAAGGTTTGTAAATCCTCGAGACTTTATTGGCTAAATAAAGGATAGGGAACAGGTGCCGGTATGTACTCTCCATGAAACTCACGCAAGTCGTAAACGGTTAATTTCCGTCACTAAGTTAAAGCTATTTTTAATTTACTCGTCTCAGCTCCTGGTCATGACAATGGCAGCGGAATGCTTCAAATACTTGATAGATTCCTTGCAAAGTCAATTGTTTCCTCTTGAAGCAGGTGGATTAGTAAATTGCTTTTTTCTAAACTTCGAGAAGACTAAAAATAATAAAATGTTTTCAAAACACCGCACACTTTCGTCTGACCTACCAACTCCATGGTGATGATCTTAACAAGTGGAAATGTTTACACCCGCTTTCAGTGTTACGTACATAGCGACATGCAGCTATGTAACCTGGCCTATGTCAAAATGTAAGCACAACTGACTTCTTTACGGACCCCTCTTTACGGTCAAACTCAACTTTTAGTCATGAAAGATGGATTTATTTGGCATCAAACTAGGCTAGGAGTATCAAGAAAACATTCTGTGAGGGATAAATCGACTGTTTTGAATGTTTACATCTTTCGAACATTAACTGAACGGTAGCGGCCCAATTCCACCGGAAGTCACTATTGAGAGCCGATCGACTACACTAAAATCGTTTGAATTATCCCGTAAATCGGAATTCCACAATCTTCTTCATTCATTTGAGGTCAGTAATTATCATATACTTGTCATTTCTTCTGCTAATAACCGGGAAAATTGCCAGTTTCACAGGTAAACGGTCTTTCAGCCGTTTACATAGCATGTCGAAAGATGGAATGTCGAGAGATGGTCGAAAGATGTCGCCTATGCACGTAACACTGAAAGTGGGTGTAATTAATGGAGAAGGGAGTTTTTCAATTGAAACGAAACTTAAGAGAGGAATGCAAGAAGACTAAACTAAAATCCCCCCTTTAAAAAAAATTACTTCGTGCATGTCACTGGAGACCAACTGCCAACGTTAGAAATTCTTCCAGGACTTGGAAACATGTGGCACTTAAATAGTCCGGTAAACCGGGGCAGTACTTCTCAATGCTGGGAAGTGTGGGAATTATGCCCCCTCCCCCCCCCCGCCCCCCCCCCCCCCACCGACGCCATAGTTCATGCTCCCGGTTTGGAAACTTCTGCCTACCTGCTTTAGAGCCTTTAATGATAATTAACTTGACGTTCTGACGCTAGAAGCCCTGTCTTGGTCGCTTGGAGTTTTATTATCGTCCTCTGTGGGTTCTTCAACCCCATCTGCCTGTATTCTCATCTCCCTTTTCACGGGAAAGCATTTCGAGAAGTTAAAACAACGTTTACAGGCCACGTTGCTTTTTTCGATCCAAGCAACTACCGAATCAATTAAACTCGACATAAAACAGAGTCCCGGGAGAACAATTACCATAAAAATGTATTTACGGTCTTCAAACGGAATGATGTCGCCAAACCCGACAGTGGAATACGTCACAAAGATGGAATAAATAGCAGGAACCAGGCTTCGCTCGGGCTCCAAATGTGCGCTGATAGCAGTCACAATAGTCCATGTTAAAATGCAACACACAGCGTTGATGCAAACGTTTCCACTTTCCAGAAAATTGCAGAGACGTTCATCGCAGTGTATGGTGTGAACTAGTTTGTGCAATGGTCGGTTGATATCTTTTAGGACAATGTTTACCAGTTGTCCAACCGATTTCAGGGCGAGAACCGTGAGTGGAATTCCTGCCAGCGCATAAGCTATAGTTAAAAGTTGACCACTGGATGTTTTAGGGGTAATATTGCCATATCCTGCAGGCAAAAAATAATTTAAAAAGTTTCAATGCGTAGCATTGATCAGCCCTGTTGTCAAAATTTTGACTTTCCTCCTCGTTTCCAAGCAATTTTTTGATTGTTAGTATTGAGATTTTAATAGCACATCAAGACTATTTTTCTCTATTCCCATCCACCACCTGTCTTCTGAAATAGAGGGCCTGGATGGGAGTGCTGGAAACTCAGTTAATTTCTCAGCTTTTCGTTAAAATTTCAGTCCATCGCTTAGCTATCTAATCAGCCGACCGGGGGTGGGGGTACTCCCAGAAAAATTGGTTGGGGTGTGCGGCCTACTTCCCAAAACCCTTACCCTATTTAAGGCTAAAATCTGCGATTTTCCCTTCCCTATTTATGACCCGTCTTATAATTAGTTCCCTAGTTCAGACCAATGCTTAAGGCATTGTGAAGGGCTTATCGATAATGATGAAAACAGAGCGCAAAAAACATACCCTATTGCTGATTTGCTGACCAAAACAGCTAAAACCCCATACCCTTTAGGGCCGCACATACCTTATAGCCCATATAAGGAAGTATTCCCCCCCGGACTCAGCTGTCAGTACGAGTTTGACCAATTCTGAGCCATCAGCTTAGCCCTATACTCCAAGAACTACAATCATATCAGCATTGAAATTCAATACACCCTGTTTTTTTCAGCTCGGATGTGTTCAGTAGTAAAACTCTGTTCTTTCTCTTTACTTTGCTGTCCTGGATATTACTTGTACTCAGAAGCTATCAAGACCTTTAAGATCGCTTTAGACCACTATTAGTGTTTAGGAACTATGCTGGTAAAAATAGATACTCACCACGAAGAACTATAAGTATTTCAGTAATATAAAAGAGAGTTAAAAAACAACCAACATATTTTACCTATGGTAGTGACGAGCTGCAATACAAAATAAACGGAGTTGAAGAAACTCCATTCTGGTTTTGCTTCGTTTTCTCTGATCTTGTCGTAATCTTGTAGCATTTTGCTGATGTTTTCCCTGGATAAATTATATTTTTTAATCCACTGACGCTCTAACTCTTCAAGTCTATGCGTAGCAGCGTCTGTTTCACTTCCCCTCTCAATCTGCATGAAAATAGCTCCTCCGATCAAAACATAAACCAAAAAGCCTGCCATTCGGAATAAACATGTTTTTCGGTCAACCTTCGCCATGTCTAGACCACTGTTATCAGCTTAAAACGTAACGAGAGACTTCGAATCGAAAAAGTTCTTTTTCGGATTAATTCGTCCGAAAAAGACGCTGAAAAAGCCAGTTGTATGCTGATAACTGTCTATCGACTTCAGGTCTTGCGATAACTCGGTATTTGCTAGTTGACTTTGTAGTGGCGACTGGTCTGTTGATATTGATTGCTTGTATGGTTCGCGGAAGATTTCTTAGTTTCTTGAGATTTCATTGGCCAGCGTCGTTCGACGTTATGCAGGTGTCTGTATTGTGCTAAATATGAAAGGCTTTAGGAAAACTCACCAAACTGGGATATTGCTGACTAATAGAGGACGCTTTCTAAATCTAAAATTTCTTCAACCGCGGGAAACAGCTGAATAAGCTTTAATGATCAGAACTTCATAGCAACTGGCTGGTTAATACTGCATGTCACATACGTTATGAATAAAACAACACGAAAAATAAGCTTAAATTATCCCGTGGATTAATTGAAGTTTGGTCAAAAGAAAAAAACACGTCAATAAGGTGACATGGTCTCTATCCCTTTATGGATTCGGTTTGATTGACAATTCGTATACAAGAGACTAATTTCAACTCGGTCAACTGACTGATTAGGTATTACAAATCATCACTAACTGCAAGCGTATGACAGAATTTCAACAAATGATCAAAATCAGTTATTGGCAGGTGAGACGATAAGATATTCTGAATGTATTTTCTAGAGAGACTAAAAAAGACCTAGAATTCTTATGTTTATAGAGAACAGTTTCTGCCCTTTATTCGCTAATGACATTGAAATTCAATGTAGAATTGATTAATAATTCGGAGATCGTGTCTGTGTTTTTTTTTGTCCGTTGTTTTGTGATAACAATTTCGTAGTTGCCAGTAGAGTATTTCTCATGTTTTATTTATGAAAGTAGCTTTTCCATTTCATATAAATGCGTGTCCTGTTGCCCTCGTTTCACGAATGGTAATTGTGCAACGTTTTCACGCAAAACTCGATCGAAACAAAAACTCGATCCACACTACGCTGGAAAAAATTTTGAAAAGGGCGTTTTCACTCTGAAAACGCATCAAATGTTTTCCCTCCACACTACGCCGAAGAAATTTGAAAACGCAACAATCACTGGTCGTTTTGGATCTGTGTTTGGGGAAAACTAGGGCGGGGAAATCACGTGATTATAGTGATGTCAAGTGTACGGGCACCTTCGGACTTTGGGGGGAGGTGACCTTCTTTCCCGAAAAAAATTTTGCAGTGCCCGAATGCGTGAGTATTGAAATCGGTAGGCAAACGCACTCAAATTGTATGAAAAACAAAATCGCTCACAATAGACTATTTCTCGGTATTGGAATGGAACTAGCTTACAGTGAAGGCCCATGCAAGGGAATATCATAAGAAAAGATATTAATGTGATTTGCATTTGAAAAGACTCCCCCCCCCCCGCCATGAACCTCAGTTGCAAGCTATAAGCCTCGTCAAACAAATTGTTGAAACACTTCAGTTTTCTTGCATTTTGCCCCTCTTCACCTCAGAGAAATGTCTACAAAACACCTTGAATAGACACATGAATGCATTTTGCCATTTTCCAGCATTGGAAGTGAGAACGGGGGCATAGGCGTACGGGCACCTTCGGACTTGGGGGGGGGGGGGGGGGGGGTGGTCGTGACCTTCTTGCCCGAAAACTTTACGCAATGCTCGAATGCGGAAATGTTGAAATCGGGATGGAAACGCACTCAAATTGCAGGAAAAACAAAAACGTTCACAATTCCCACATCCAATGAAACTGCTATAATTCTCAAAATAGTTATATTGAAAGATTGCATACTCAATCTATCAAGAGTCTCAATCCGAGTAAAATCTAAAACTTATTAAAAGAAAAAGTTCTCAAAAAAGTAACTAATTAGAAACTTTATTTAAGAGTTTTGGAAATTACGCCAACAGCATTATTTTGTAATGTTTTCTCGAATAATTTAGCGTTTTACCCAAAAACTCACATAATTTCCGTAGCTGGGGGGGTCTGCAGCCCGCCTCGCCCTCCCAGCTCATAGGCCCATGAACGGAGGTTTAATTTTGACACTTTTTTACTAGTTGCTATGATCGAAATTCAAAACATTTTGCATGTGTTTCATCTAAATGTGACGAGGCTTGAAGTTCCAGCCCAATACCGGGAAAACGAATGAGGCTGAATTGAAAACCAGGACACATGTAACCGAACTAAAGTGAAAACCAGACGTATTGGAAAACTTACTTTTAATGCATAGCACTCATAATAATTTCTGCTGTCATAAAAACAGCTTGAGTAAAGTTATGTTACAAGCTCGGCAACGGTATTAAACCTCAGTGACTTTAAAATCTAAGACTCGTGCCTTTAGAAAGAGCTGTAACGATGATTCGTCATTTGAATTAAACTCCCTTGATATCAAGTCCGGCGTTACACCCCAGGGTTTCCCTGGGACGCTTTCCATTCAACCAAAACTTCCGGAACTTTCGAAACGGGGCAAATGGTACGGAAATTTTGTTGGAAGGTTTTCGGAAAATTGGAAAATTATTAACTTCCGAAAAGAAAACAATTTAACCGAAAATTCCCAGATGAAAATCAAATGGAACAGAAATGTCCGGTAAGAAATTTTCGAATTGGTTTAGCTCCCGAGGTTGTCCAACGCTGTCCCATTTGCCACTGGAAATTTCCAAAGATGCAAACCGGAATTTTTGGTCGAATGGAAAGAGAACGAAAGATAAGCCATGCAAGACACGTTCGGATATCATTTCGTCTTTTTTAAACAAAAATTTATATGACACAAGAGTAAAAAGCGGACAGTTAGAATATTCCTAAAAAATTCAGGCCGAATCATGTGATCATCTGAAATCGTGATAATGTGCTTTTTTAGAATCATGTTACATGAAGTGCTCTTCACACAAGGCGATTAAGAATATCATGTCGTTCGTTGTATTGCACGTTTGTATTATTTCATTTGACTGCGATTGCTTTGCATTTCAAAAATATATTCTTAAGAATGCAGTTTATAGTCTGGGAATTGAAGTCGCTTGAAATCTATCCTTAAATTCAGCAGCTAATTAAGAAAGGACAACTGCCCCCTCCCCCCTACCCTGGGGCTGCTATGCAAACTGCGTTTCGAATGCAACGATTTGTTTCATGTTTATTATGATTACACTTCATTCTCTCTAGACTTACGAAAATAACTCTACGCGGAGCATATGGTATGAGACTTTTGGTGTAACATTTAGTAGAAACAGTTTGAAAAAACGTATATTTCGATTCAGACCAGAACTTAAATTGAAATATCGTCTTCTAGTGTTTATAAAATAACTCCTCTGTTTGTCCACTTTTAGGCAGTTATTTCGGAATCGCTTTCCTCGATTATCTCGCGTTGTCTTAATTTAAAACGCCGTTTGTACGCCTCGTCAGCCAGAATATCAAACAAGTGTCGTCTGGGTTTTCCTGTAAAGGACAAAAAAAACAACAACAACAAAAAAACAGAGTTATGTAAGTTAGCAGCGACTGCTTTTCTTACAATGACAAGCGACACAATTCTATCAAACAAAATATTTGGGAAATTTTCCGACGGAATCGACTGGAATAGAAATCAGTTTTTGAATAGTTCGTTACGAAAATCTTGGTGAGCCTCTTGCGTTAAATCGACATTTACCAACATTCAGAAGAAAAAAATCAAGCTGAAAATTTACCTGCTTTGTTGGTATTGTTGTTTGTTTCCGTTGCGTCTTCTATGGATTAAAAGAATAAACAGTGTGAAATAAAAAAATCATTATTTTGCTTTTATACATCTGTTTTAATGAAAGGTTGTCCTACAACAGCGATTAAACGAACGCGGCAATGTCAAAAGGAATTATGGGTGACGGTGGTTTCCTGTTGCTTGATTGAAGTTCAAGGTGTTTCAGTAGCGTAATAGAAGGAAACAGCACAAGCACGTGTATTTATGCTTCCCCTTTCTTATTGCTGAAACACCGTGAACTTCGACTAAGCGTTCAACCAGGCAAAGATAATACCTATAATACCAATCGGCAATGGCACGTACGCTTTTACGTTTTTGTGGATCAACCTTTGTCCAAACAGCTGTTTATCCACTCATTTCTTTGAGTTTGTATTCAGCAACCTCGACCAGCATCATAACAAAAAAAAAAAGCAACCAGGAGTCTCGTCTCTGCTACTCTCGTTCTTTTTGCGAAAATAGGGTTCGTCATCGACTAATGGTGAATCGTAGTACTGGTCTAAAAATAGATATTTAGCTAGAGGCTACAACACATTAAATTAGTTGACACTACCTGGTGCCATAACTGTTGCTTTCAAAACACGACATCTGAGCTAAGGAAGAAGAAAAAGGGCTGTGCAATATCTATTCAGTAGGCAAGAAATGCCTCTAAATCTCCAAGGTTGGTGTTTCTTTTTACCTGAAGTGTTGATGTCGCTAAGGTGACAGTACAACGAGGAAACGTAAGTCAAGATGCTCTGTTCATCCGGGACATCCATAAATACCAGATCACTCGCGTCCAGTAAGGCTGGGATACCAAGCTGCTCTTCCGCAACCTTGAAGGCCTGGTAACGAAACAAAATTTACATTCTGGAGTGAAAACTAAAGTTTTCATATAGAGTTTTTCTTTACAGTTCAGGTTGTTTTCATGGCGAGTATATGTGGAAGGGATCCAATCTACAGTTTTACAGAGGAGAAGGCGTGTCATCTTGTAAACGACTATAATTGTTGCCTTTCCTAGCCCAGGATGGTTTGTTTATGTCTCACGGAGATATCAGGCAAATTAAGAGCACAATTTCTTCTCAGCTAGTTGACAAGCCTTGCAATATCCTAAGGGTTTTTTTGTGTTGCAGGCATCGGATGGCGGTGCTAACAATGCCAGGTGCCGTCTCACATCACAATAGACTGTTGTCATATGGCGTCACGCCAGCCATGTTGGTGTTCCAAAAAAATGAAACGGGGGCCATGTTGGTTAAACCTTCCTGTGGGAGTTGAACTCTTTTCTTATCTAAACACTTTCTTTTCGTCCAATACATTTGCGTGGCTGCTGGCCACTTGAGTGAAAACGCTCTATAGGAACTGATAGCCTGCAAAAATAATTCCATTTTATTCGGCTACAGTTGTTATCCTGGTTTCAGCTTGGCGAAGCGTTAAATAAAATATTTTTAAAGCAAAACATGAACACTAGTGCTAGCAGCTGTATGGCCTGTCATGTTTAATTACAAAGACCCGAGTCAAAGCAAATTAAATTGTAGAAAAGTATTCCTCCGCATAGTTCAAATTGCGATAAAAATTAATAATATAATAAAGAATTACTGTTATTGCCATCAGTTCATTTACGTGACTACGTGACATCAAAAGTTGAAAGTGTCATGATACGGTGTGATCATTCAGTGTTTCTTATTTAGTCTCATACATTATCGAATTAAAGTAATATGAATACCACTTTAATATTCACAACTACATATTATCTGCAAGTCGTAAAATACTGATCACTTAAAAGATTATCAAGTTACCAACATGGTCCCAAAAGTGACAGCTATCAATCAACTATAGTTTTAACGCAAAAACACAATTCACACGTTTTGTAATAACACATGGTTTGAGATTGTGTTCGAGGCAGTTGTCTTTTTAAGTGTTCGTATGCAAAGATGTAGATAAGAAGTTTTATCTTAAATACTTTGTTAATCTTACCAGGTTGTTGTTTTCTATCATGTTATCCTTGGAGAGATTCTCAAAGTCGCTGAAAAAAAAAAAAAAATAAATAAATAATAATAATAGGCAAGTTGATTCATGTCCAGTTCATGTAAAAACTGAAATTCCAATTCTAAAACCATTTAGCCAAACAGAAAAATGTTAATATTTTTTTCTGTTTTCACACCCAAGTATCCAAATGAAAAACGTGACAATATATATAGAGAGATTTCAGTGTTAAACCTTAGAATTTTCAGCAGTTATCAAAATGCAACTTCTCCTTACGACAGTATACATTGTCATGCAGACAGGTAAGGAGAAATTATAAAATCATCAACTAACACGAATGTTTCAGAAGTAGCATTGAAGGAAATTACGTCAATCAGTAGGAAGGTAAGGTGAGGAGTGCTTGTTCAAATCAGTGGACAGTTGGTTCAACCGCATCATGAAGTAGCACTAGATAGACCAAAGAAACCGCAGAACTAGACTGTAAAGCGTAGCTGATGAACTTGAAGCGTTGAAAAGTGACATCATTGTTTCACTTTCCAACTCGTTTCAGATCGAATCATACGTTGTTCTGAAACACCAAAATTCATTTCTTTCCAAATTGGAGAACTGGAATAACGACTAAAGCTTACCGGCTGCCGCAATGAACGGCAGGCATTGAATTATTATTTAAAGCACACGGTCTTTGAATTTTATCACGCTTCATGTGGAATTATGTGATGTTCTAAAATATCAAGTTTATGTTTGAATTTGCTTCAGTATTCACTGAAGAGGTGTATTTTAAATAGAGCCCACCATTTTCCAGAACTTATCATTTTGTTATTATTATTATCATTGTAACAAATTCCGACATTCTTGGTTCATAAAAGTGTATGCTAATAAAACAGAGTTATCATTTGTCTTCTTTGAATTACGTCTGAAGTACTTTGGAAGCCGTTCGTATATTTCAGCATATGATTATCTTTGAAATTATCTACCAGCTGCTGCAGACATAAACAGCACACAACTGTATTTTTTTCCGGCAAAACATGTTATCGTCTCGCAACATTAGGAATTTGAAACACTTCACTTTCAGGGAAAGGACAATAAATAAATAAAACTCGTCGAATCTTTTCCTTCTTGTAACATCCGGGCTGTTGTATCGAGGTAGAAAAACTCATAATCGAGAACTGGCAAGTAAATTAAATTCTTCACCTTTAAATACTAGATGAAACGTAAGTCTACTGGGTCCAATAACAAGTTGAACGTCTTGAGAATTTTATTTCTTGTAAATTTGTGTGTCATCACTCAAACAAACTGTCTCACGTCTAAAGCAACAAAATTGATGACATTTCCAAATTCATACTTTTCATATTCAAATCAAAATGCGGTTTTGCTGTAATTACAAACTGAACGAAATAGTAAAGATAAACTAAGAAAAAAATTTGTCTACTTACATGAAGTCCGGCTTGAAACGGTGTATTATTGCGCAGAATGCTAGTCCATCCCTCCATGAGGTCGTCATGTTACACACACGAACGTTCTTGTATCCAACAGTTTGCCGCTTACTCCATTCAAGTAAAGCTTCTTTACCTCTTAACGTGCAAGATCCACTGTTTTTCCGTTTTGGGTCCATTTCTGTTAAGCTTCGCGCGGATCATTAAAAAATCTTTCCCGTTCGAACAGTTTTTGGAATGAAGTTTTACTAGTACAAGTCGCCTGGCGGCAAGTTTGGCTTTTCCAGCGCCAAAACCGACTTTCTTTTCTTTCGCGTCTGATCTAGCGATTGCAAATGAAGTTGTCAAAATGAAAGTCTCCAATAAATGACTTCCGAAATCCTCGTGACCAGAAATGAAATATAAACATTTATGCAAACCAAGCGCTGATGCTATGAAAAGCGAAAACAGACAAAAAGAAAAATATTGCATTGAGATAAAACAATCTGTGAGATATTCAGTACAAACTGTTCGTAAATAAGTTCGCAATCAGCGTAATAAACATCAGCGTTTGGTTTTTTTGATTAAACGAGAAAAACTGAAACCATAAACGCTTAAGGGCTTACCTCGAAATTATTAGCTAAACTTGATTTTAGGCTGTGGTTATTAGTCTTTCATTGCCGCCTATTTTCCAAGCCTCTAGTTTCAAATGTTTAGCTTTTTAATTGAAAAGGTTGACAATATTTTTATGTGCTCTCAAGGACAAAAAACATCTGCAATGAGTCTATCAAGCGATTAAACAAAGAAAACTAGTGACAAGAAAAAAATCGCAGCTTTGATGAATAATTTTCTTCATAAAGATGCCGACGTTGACAGATAGGCTTAAAAAGTGGCAAAGTCTTCATCTGTTTTAATTATGACAACAATGAAAGGAGATTCTGTCAAACGCAATCACTTTACACATGTAAAAACAAGTTTCTGTTGACACTTTACGACCAAGATTCAGACTTAGATAAAGTTTCGGTGTCAGAGAAAATTCAAACTGGTGCATGGAATTAAATTTCTTCATTATAAAAGATCCGGTCACTTTTATTGCTGACAATTATACTAAAACCTGCTGTTGTTCTCTGTCAATTAAAATGTTGCCGAACATACATATTGTCGCAGTAACCGCGATATAGACTCCGGGTTACATTTATGCGGCAAGGCTTATTTTCAAAGCAATTATACGAAAAAGCGCGCGCTTTTGCCACGCTTTGAATAATTTGGTTTTTGTTGGTTTTCCAAGCTCCCCAGACAAAGAGCCGTTAGTTGCGCGTGCATTTTGTTGGCATGCCGCTGCTTTGTCTTCTCAGGTGATTAACCTCGACGCTCCAGCATATTAAAAGCATTTTGTATAAACCCGGCAAGAGTGAATTCTCAGTAGCCACACAGTGACCTTGGAACGATAGGAGTTTGAACAATGACGACGGCGCCGAGGACGACACCTATTTTTTAAAATGAATTTATATTTTACCTTCGAATTTCACAGTTATCAAGATCTGTTTTGTGCCCTTGTTGGCCTTTAAACCTGCTCAATCTAAATGCCACGACAGAGTTCAATTCTGATCTAAATAGAGTTACGAAAACTTAGCCACCGTTACTCGGGTTCACCAAAATATGTCAGACGTATATACTACAATCATGGACAAAAGCCTTCTTGGGACAACGTTTGCACTTTTGGCGCTTTTCCGCACGCGCCAGACGCGAATACAATTCCACCCGCCTAACTTCTCCCCCCACCCTATACATACAATGTTGAAAACTAGTACCTGCATTTTCTCCTGATTTTCAACATTGTCTTGGGTGGGGAGGGGTTTAAAAGGATAGCACCTCAGTTGTAAAACACAGATAATTTGTTACATTACATAAGTGTCCCAAGGACTTTTGTCCAGGGTTGTAGTTACTCAACGCTCTCTTGTGATATACCATGGAATATCCCACGTAAGAGCATACACACGAGCCTTGTATAAAGACTCGTGTGTATACTAAGAAAATACAAGTGACTCGTGGGATATTCCATGGTATTCCACGAGAGAGCGTTGAATAACTATTTTATAGCATGCCATAGAAAAGCAACACAATCAACGTGACGTACGCGAGTTACACAGTGAGCAGCCGTCTAAGGGTAATGGCACTTCTTCAGTTCACATCGCATCTCGTGATTGTGATGGTAAAGCAGATTTTCAGCAGGACATAAAGATTTGGATACATATCTCCATTGCACTTTTTCAAGGTTTTTTTTTTCGTCCTCTTCAGGTTTTGAAATGCTTCAGAATCATCTGAACAAGTGTCCTCAGAAATAGTGATTCGATTTAAGCGCCATGTTGCAACAATACTGGAACATAAGGAGGGACGTCATTACTATGATAGAGGGCCTCGATGTTCTCGAGGAATAGTTACGAGAAGTTTCTTAGCAATTTTCCACAGATTTCTTCAGAGCAACACAAAACGGCTCTTTCCAAGGCCACAACACAAGGAAAAGTAAGCTGTCTCGCCCTAATAAACATAGGTGAAACAATTTTTCGGATAGTCTACAAATTTTTTTCTCCGTTTTGGATACATTTACTGATGGGTTGAGACAACCAAGGTGAAGAAGAAACTCTACAAAGAAGTTAGAGCAATTTGAATAAAGTCATACTGTTGCCACTGTTTAATGAGTGAAACTGACAAAAGCAGACACAAGCTATTTATACGCGTTCACGCAAACTTTCAAGATTACGGCGATGTATTGCTTCAGAGCTCCGAGATGGTGGCTTGCTGCTCCTGAAACCTGAAACATAGCTCCTGAAAAGATGGCGGTGATGGATGACGTCATACAACAAGATGACTGGAAAGGTTGGCTTAGACATTGCTTCCAGGAAATTCGGAATATTGCAAGTCACGTTTATAATGTTAACACTAACCATAACAATAGTTTATTTTTTCATGCGACGTTTTGGAATCCAGTTACATGGATTAAAGTGTCATCACCGAAATCAACTACTTAAAACGACAGCTACAATTCCAAACTCAACAACATAGCGCTTTAAAAAAGCTAAAAACTATTGAGCTTCTAAGAGGCCGAGTGTTATATAAAATGCAAAACAGATTCCGTACCCTTTTAGATCAGGTGAAAGATTTTACTTTGAACTAAGCCTGCATGGATCAACCGGGGCAACCCTAGGAACCATGAAAGGCCTTGTTTTCTAACTAACCAACCAGTTTGGTCAACTCTTTGAAAACCGACACCACTGTAAGGCCTACCTCTCTGAGGTGACTTCCTTCAGCTTGGCTCAGTGGTCTCTCACGACATATTTATTCCAACCCTAAAGCAACAAACTACATAAAAATGTTACAAGTAGATATTTATAGATATGTGACAAAGTTTATCGGACAAAACTAATTTAAACAAGTAATTTACGATAAAAGGTGACGGGCTAAATAACAGCTAAGCTCTCGATTAAATGTTCCTTTTAACGTAGTTGAGATACTTCAGCAGCCGAATGTTACACTAACTCATCGATATTGCGTTGAAGCACATAGCATGATTGATTATTCCTAGTTTGTAAAGATAAAACGTATTTATGGCATAGAACACATCGCTTTTCACTTAAAAAGTAAGCTAAATCACTGAATATGAGTATGCCTATTTTGATGAGATTTAAACTGTCTGAGAAAAACTGGAAGGTTATTCCAAACTTCGAATCACAACTGATAAAACATATCGTTTGAACAAGTGTGAATGCTCCAAATTATACTTACAATGCCTCTATTCTGTAACGCTAATAAGTATGCTAAGGCGAGGTACAACTGCCTTCCAGTACTAACGTCATAACTCTCAAAGTTTTGTCTATCCAACAACCTTCCACTTCTTAAGTTTCCAGCAGTGTGTAACTATGACCCTTTTTCCAATTGAACGCCTGTCGAAATACAAATTCTGTCAGTCTCATGGAAACATTTATTTACATAGCAAAATAAGGCTGTAAGGCTTGCGGATAGTTCGCTGAAAATGTTGTCGGAAGGCACTTCTAGCTACTTCTTCTTGTTCTTGAAATTTCTCCCTGCATTCACAAAGGGATTGGCATTTGACCAGATGCCTCTTTACTCTCTCGAGCCTGATCCACCGTAGCTGGTTGTGCAAGGCTTTCCGAGATGCTCTTTGTTCCACCTCCCAAGATGTCCACATCTAGGCCAAAACACTTTGAAGAAAAGAAATCGGCTAAGTAATACCTCAGACCATTGTTGATTATCAAGAGCATCAAACCGGCGACGACTGTTATGTCGGGTGAATCTTCAATGTTAGCGGTATGTGGCACACTAAGGACGTTTTGAACAGCAATTGTTGAACCAAGAATGAACATTGTATAACCCTCGAGTGCGTACACGATTAAAGCTGCCATGTAAAGCCAAAACCTTAGGCCAAATTTCTTTTGAGGCAGACCACTTGCATTTGAGGGAACAAAGTTCAAGCAGAGTACCAAAGCAACCTCCAAAGACTTTTCAAAGATGTAAAAGACGTACAGCAAAGTTTTGAGTGTTTCTTGCTTTTGTGAAATTATCAAAATGTCGTAGCCACACACCAAAACAAGTATCACAACAAGTGTCCAGAAATATTTTTTCCAGACCAGGTGCTTTAAAATACGACGAAATCCAGGGAAGTGGTTTAAGCACTTAATATGCCAGATCAAGAGAGAAGAAGTTAAGGCACACAGGAAAAGCCTGATACTGGCAAAGACCTTAGGAACAGGAAAAAGGGAAAATCCCTCACAAAGTGCCGTGGTCTGAAATTCTCTGATGAAGCAGTCCGATGCCCAGATGATGAACATGCAGAGCCCAGCCACGCGGAGTAGGAGAATCAACACAGCGCATGTGACGAAAAGTGGTTTAGATCTCACACGGACCTTATCCTTAAGAAGTGGCGTCTGAAATGTCAGAAAGAGGAAAGAACGTCACGGTGACGATTTAAAGGGGCAACCTGACAAGACGATAATTTTAGGACTTAGCGGCAAATTTTTATAACAGAGACCATGTATATGATAGGCCAGTTGCCATTCAACAGACAGGTCATCCACATAACCTTCTTCTTGATTTTTTCTTATTTGTTTGCTTCACTTGGGCTTGGGAAAACCCCTTCAGTTTCATGTTGTTACGAAGTCAATTGAGACGGGTAAAGAAACAGCCATTCCCCTTTTTATTTACGCAAAGGAAAGCTTGATTGCAAGTTAAGCAGATTAGGAGAGATATTTACAAGGTTCTTTGTTTACTGTTTTTGGACTGACATTAACAGGCAGTTTGGTTTTACCTTCGCTGATGTTTTCCTCTACTGATTTAACACGTATGTCGTAATTCACGTAAACCGTGTTTGCATTAAAAATTCCTGCTCAGCTTTCTATGGCGTTCTCATGTCCAGGACAAACTTTGCCAACAAAGTATATGTATATCAAGCCACGATTGACCATCGCACTTATACACACAACTTGGGCAGTTGTGAAATTAAAGCCTGAAAAATTCAGGTCTGAACGGGATTCGAACTCATGACCTCATGGGTTCGAATCCTGTTCAGGTCTGAATTTTTTTCAGGCTTTAATTTCACAACTGCCTAAGTTGTGTGTATAACTGCGATGGTCAATCATGCCTTGATATCTTTCTCCGCAGTTCAAATATATGATATTTCATATATTCAAAAGTATATGTATATCACGTGTCAAGTGCCGCTCAACAAACATTATTTAAATCTATATAATTATTCGTCTTCGTGACAAAAATTTGTTTACTCTTGTTGGGCTGGGAAAAACCCCTT
This sequence comes from Orbicella faveolata, assembly GCF_042242905.1. Taxonomy (NCBI): domain Eukaryota; kingdom Metazoa; phylum Cnidaria; class Anthozoa; order Scleractinia; family Merulinidae; genus Orbicella; species Orbicella faveolata. Next base: position 5,388,123 of record NW_028301540.1, on the reverse strand, counting down.
CCTTTCAATTCGTTTCGAGTCAAATTACGTCTCCAAGGAGCCAGACAGCTGATAACTTGAAATTCCGCTCTTATTTATCGATAGAAAGGCTTGATCGCAACTTTGACAGATTAGAGGGGACATTGAAAAGGTTATTTAGTAACATTCCCTGAAATCTTTTTAGAGCAAGTTCCGGTTTCACTTTCGTTGCTATTTTTCCCCTACCGGATCGAGACGCTTGATGTAATTCAGCTAACCGTGCATTATATTTGCATTAAAAATTCTGATTTGACTTTCTATCGAAATAAATGCTGGACCAAAAAAGTACAGAAAACTACAAACCTGGGGCCCGTTTCTCGAAAGTCCCAAAAAGTTTTCGCGCCCGGAAAGCCGTAGCAACATCTAAACCTTATTATTACAGAGCTGTTTTATTCACATATTCTTAATATAAACACAGGTTCCATACCGTACAAGAAGTCTCAGGTGTATACACCTCTCTTCTTTAAATACCGATTAACTGAAAATGGCGTTTCGGGCCCGACAAGTTTCCGGAGTTTTCGAGAAACGGGCCCCTGGAGACCTTTACAGGGGACAGCGGGAAAACGCTAACCCAAGGTTGATATCAGTTTGACCATATCGCAATGGATGGGGTTTCCTGTGAATTTTTGCCAAACATCAGGTGAAGCAGAAATTGTGAGCTTAATTTAATCCTGGAACTTGTTTAATCCTGGGTCACTGTAAAGCGTCTTTCGATCAACCGGGATGTGAAGAAAACGGTTATTGTCATGATAGTGAAAGAAACCCTATTTGGTCGAGCAGGAATTAAAATCAGTTTGTTTACATTCGTAATACATGAACTAGGACCCACCTCCTCCCCACGTTCCAGGTCGCTCATTGTTCTCTTCTTGACTCTCAGTAGATATTGCAAACAGCGAGGCAAAAGAACAAATCTTGCGTTTAGAAACACTCTGAAGCGGAAACTGAACTGCTTTCACTTTCCGCAGCAGAAATGGGTACCGTCTGCTGAATGACGTGATCTGGACGGCCCAGACGTAGTTGTCATGGTTTGTCTCATTCTCGTCCCCAGAGGCCGCGTTTCTTTCGGTCAGCACCACGAATAACGACCTCCCGGCCCGGTTGTTCGAAAGTCGATTAGTGCTAACCCAGGATTAAGAGATAACCAAAGTTTTTATCTCGCTCATTGAGAAGGTTCGGAAAATCAAAGTTTACGCTTAAAGTTAAGTTCAGTTCGACTCAAAACATAAGGCTGAAAATCTTTTGGAAATTTTTTTATTGGACAGTAACAAAATTGGACTAAAATTTCACTCTAACCCTGGCCTCTAGTCTGTTTCGAATTCGCGGACTTTCGGTCATTCTGCGCAGCCTCAGGGACCGTTCGTTTTTTAAGGGATAGGGGGGGGGGGCTGGTGGGATTTGGGGGAGTGACAGTGGGAAATTGAATGACCCCCCAGCTTGCCAATTTTTTCACATGACCCCCCCTTAAAAGGAATTTTTTGTGGGCTGACCCTCCCCCCCCCCACCTGGCCACCTCGAAAAAAAGTTACATCTGGTATTTTATAGATTAATACGTTCAAATGCCACTACACGTATCTTGATGTCATATTAACTGTTGCATTTCACTTGACAAGTGAATATTTACAAATTTATAAAGAAAGCTGTTTTGCACACGTCTGGTCTAAATTTCTCAAAAGAATGAAAAGTCAATTTCAGATCTCCTAGTTATTGCTCGTCCTGAGCGTGTTGTAACTGGCCGCTCGTCTGCATCTTCCTCGTCTGCAGCAATGAATGCTAGGATGACATCATTGAAGTCATCTTCCTCAGGGTCACTGTCCTTACTCTCGTACTCTTCATTCATACTATCACTTGCCCCACTGCTATCACCCCTGTTGTTGTAATACATGTCCATCATGAAGGAAGCTCTCTCAAAGATGCGAAAGGATGGTGAAAGCGATGAATCCTTAAAAAAGCGATTTACTGCTGAACAATCAAGGCAATTCGAGTTTTGGTGTCCGAAGAGGCCGCTTTTCAAGGGGTTGACGCTTTCTCAGAGAGATCAGGAGAGTTGTTAAAACCTGACTACCAGTTAAAGCCGAGTGATGGACGAAAATTGAACTACGCTATAACAAAACAAAAAGAGGCCTTTGAGAAACTGAATGGTCTGTTAAAAAATCTGAAAGATCATGACTCCACGCTGTTCCAGGCCAATGGCATTACTCTGAAGCATGGCGAGAAATTCCACCACGATTTCAATGTGAAGCACATCGCTAGTGTTGAGGCGAAGCAGTTAAAGGTTTCACGGGAAATAGAAACCCTCGAAGAAAAGAAGAAGACCTTTGAACGGACCTTCAAGGGCCTTCAAGGAAACTATGTATCAAAGAAAAGAAAATTAAAAGAAAACCGCCGGAAATCAAAGAACAGAAAACGCAAACGGGTAGAAAACAACATTCGTCGCGTGTATCACATCTGTGTTGCAAATCGCCTTGACAAAGAGCTTCCAAATTGTCTTCTTTATCCCCCTTCCCTGACAATCCCTGAAGCGTGCATGAACGTTGAAGCTGTGGCAACAATGCTGTTTAGACGGGATGCAAAATTAATCGCTTACCTACTGCAAGCAAACTATTTTAGTAATGCGGCAGGAAGCAGGATGCTCACCAATCTTGAGCCGGAAGTTAGGAACAGGGTGTACTGCAACCTGCATCCTGAAGATTATCACACGGATGATACGAGTGAAGAGGAAGATGATGATGAAGAGGAGGACGAGAACGACGAAGAGGAAGAGGAGAATGTCGAGGAGGAAGAGGAAGGAGACACCTTATTTCAGTGAACTGTACTCCACTGATTTCTCCACTGCGTTGAATGTACTACGGGCAATGTTTTTAAGAGTTTTATTCAGAACTATATTAAGGCATTACAAAGTACCGTATAGCACGAAATTTTTGTGGTAGTTTTGTTTTGCAAATAAAAGTAAGAAAACGATCTCAGCAGTTTAATAGTCGCTAGAACAACATTTCACCTATCAAAAACCTGTTGCTGTTGAAGCGCTGTTATTTGTAGTTGGTTTTATTGATATAAACGTTGCTAAGAATTTTTTTTTCTTACTTTGAAACTCTTTCAGAATATTAAAGATGTTTATATTTCGTGAAAAAAGCAGGAGAATTTCTCATCAATTTATGAAAACTTCATACCACTTTTTCATCGCTTTTTTTTCGCTTGACCCCCCCTTTTTCTTCATTTTTTTGGAGCTGCCCCCCCTTTGAAGCCATTTTTTTTCGCGTGCCCCCCCCCCCCCCAAATCCCACCAGCGCCCCCTATCCCTTAAAAAATGAACGGTCCCTCAGACATATAAAATTGTAACATGGACTTGTTTCACGATTCTTTAAAAGTGTGGGTTTCAGGATCCGTCTGTGAAGAAAAAGCAATACGAAGTTTTAAAGTCCCTAGTATTGAGGGGAAACGATGTTTTAGCCGTGGTGCCAACGGGCAATGGGAAATCTCTTATTTACTGTTTTTACTATTTACTCTTATCTACCAACGTCATAACTCTCAGAGTTTTGTCTATCCAATTAACCTTCCACTTCTTTAGTCTCCAACAGTGTGTAACTATGACCCTTTTTCTAATTGACCGCCTGTCGAAATACAAATTCTGTCAGTCTCATGGAAACATTTATTTACATAGCAAAATAAGGCTGCGAGGCCTGCGGATAGTTCCGTTGGCTGTTCGCTGAAAAATGAAGTTTCTCCCTGCATTCACAAAGGGGTTGGCATTTGACCAGATACCTCTTTACTTTCTTGAGCCTGGTCCACCGTAGCTGGTTGTGCAAGGCTTTCCGAGATGCTCTTTGTTCCACCTCCCAAGATGTCCACATCTAAGTCAAAAAGCTTTGAAACGAAGAACTCAGCTAAGTAATACCTCAGACCATTGTTGATTATCAAAAGCATCAAACTCACAACGGCTTTTATGTCGGGTGCATCATCATGGCTGCCTGGCGGATTTGGCACAGTAAGGACTTTGTAGACAGCGATCGTCGAACCAAGGATGGCCATTGTGTAACCCTCAAGCGCATACACGAGTAAAGCTGCTTTGTAAAGCCCCAGCTTCATTGCAGAATTTTTTTGAGACAGACCACCTGCGTCTGAGGGAAGAAAGTTCAAGAAAAGTGCCACTACCACTGCAGAAGACTTTTCGCACATGAAAAGGACGTACGACAGCGTTTTGAATGTTTCTGACCTGTTCAACATTGTCAGAAGGTCGTAGATGCACACCGAAATAAGTGTGACAACGAGCTTCCAGAAGTATTTTTTCCTGATCAGGTGCTGTAAAACCGGCAGAAATCCACGGAAATGTTTCAAGCAGCGTACATAGAAGATCAAGAACAAAGATGTTAAAGCACACAGGAAGAGCCAGGCACTCTCAAAGATCTTAGGACTAGGGAAAAGAGAAAATCTCTCACAAAGTGCCGTGGTATGAAATTCCCTGACGAAACAGTCCGACGCCCAGACGATGAACATGGAGAGGCCAACCAACCGACCCACGAGAACCAGCACCGCGCATATCCACTTGAGCGCGACAAAAAAACCTGAGACGGCACTTGGAAACCTTTCAGATCTTAGACGGCGGACGTTGTCCTTGAGAGGTACCACCTGCAACAATGTCAGAAAGAGGAAAGTGTGAGAACTTCACGGAGACGATTTAAGGGGGCCGGATGACCTAACGACGGAGACAATCTAAGTACTTCGCGTCTCATGTCCACGACAAATTTATCCAACAAAGTCTACGTATATCAATACGTCAACTGCCATTTAGCAAACAGGTCATTTGATCTACGTCATCATTCCTTTTTTAGCTTAAGTTTGTTTATTCGAGTTAAGCTGGGAAATCCCCTTCCCTTCACCTCACGGTTACGAATCGAACTAAGTCATGGAGAAAAACGGCTAACTTGTTACTCCGCTTTTATTTGCGCAGAGGAAGACTTGTTTGACAGATTGGGAAGGGCATTCTGTCTGCAGCGTTTGGATTGACTTCAACGGGTGATATGCTTTCACTTTCTTAGGTGGTTTCCCCTACCGGATTGACAAGGCCCTGACACATAGAGTAATTCAAGCTGTACTTGATCTTTCTATTAAAAGTTCTGGTCTAGCTTTGTATGGCTTGTTGCATCTACGGCAAATTTTGCCAACAGAGTCGTAGTATTTCACAGGTCAACTGCAATTCAATGTGCAGGTAATTTAAACCCACATAATTACTCCTTTTCATGACTCAGATTTCGTTACTCTAGTTGAGCTCGGGAAAATCCCTTCCTTTCAACTCCATCAGTGGAAATCGAATTAAGTTTTCGTGGAGGCAAACAGGTGACAACTTGCGATTCCGCTCTTATTCATCGAAAGAAACGCTTGATCACAAGTTTGATAGAATTGGGAAGATATTCAAAAGGTTCTTTGGAAAGTTTCCTTGAAATCTTTTTTCAGAGCTTACTTGGTTTCACTTTCGCTGGTATTTTTCCCTTACCGGATTCAGACGTGTAACGTAATCTCGGTAAAATGCGCTTGATGTTTGAAAAACAATTCTGGTATAGCTTTCTATCTTCATTAATGCTCGAAAGAATACAGTAAAATACAATCCTAGAGCCGATTGGTCAAAGCAGAAAAAAGCGAGGAGACTAACATCAGTTTGGCCGTACAGGGATACTCCAATTGATGTGGTTTCCTGTGAATTTTTGCTCTACATTCTGACTAAAGGGCTTTCAAAACAAAATTTGAAATGATCAGTCAAACCCTCTCAACAACAAGTCAAACAGAAATCGTTAACTTTCAATCTTTAGCTAGCGTAAACCGACTTTTGATTAACCAGGATGTGAAGAAAAAGGTTTTTAACAAGTAAATTGCGAGGGAAAGACTTTGCCAAAATATTGTGAGAAACCGTATTTGGTCAAGCAGGAATAACAATCAGTAGACTTGCATTCGTAATACATGAACTAGGACCCACCTCCTCCTCATGTTCCGGATGGCTCATTATTCTCTTCTTGACTCTCAGTAGATATTGCAAACAGCGAGACAATGGAACAAACCCTGCGCTTAGAAACACTCTGAAGCGAAAACTGAACTGGTTTCACTTTCCGGAAGCAGAAATAGGTAGAGTCCGCTGGCTGCATTAGGGACCTTACGCATAACGACGCAATCTCGATCCCAGAGCCTTCGTTACCCTTGTCCAGCGGAACGGGAAACCGAAGACCTCTGGGATACAGCGTTTTCGATAACAGGAGTCTTGTTATTCCGGTTACACTGCGTAGGCGTGAGCGTGTAGTTTAAAATGGCGTCTGACTCCTCGTCTGAGTTGAGTACTTTTCACAAAGCTATCGAATTCTCCTTAAAGAAACTGGGTAAGCCGAAACTAGAATTGAAGAGAGAACAGTATGAAGCCATAAGGGCAATATGTTTTGAAAGAAACGACGCGCTAGCAGTATTGCCAACTGGGATTTGGTAAATCGCTGATTTACCAAGTATTACCGGGAATTTTTGACCACGTTGGAAACGGCTGCGAGCCTGAACGTCATGATTCTGTTGTGCTTGTTGTGTCGCCCCTAAGCGCACTAATGAGAGACCAGTTAAAAAAGTTAGAAGCGTTCCTTAATGTCTGCATTCTACAAAGTGCTGTTGAGGATGAAGGGGAACAAAAAGTGACCATTCCCAAAAATGTCAACAAGTGTAGTTTGGTGTTTGCGCATCCAGAGGTCTTTGTTGATGACAAAAATGTGGCAAAAATGCTTAAAAAAAAGGAGTTCAACAAGAAAGTGCAAGCAATAGTTGTGGACGAGGCTCATTTGGTGCAGCAATGGTAATTTGTAATTATTGTTTTCAATGTCATTACATCGATCTATTTCCTGTAATAACAGCATTGGGAATTTAGTTACTATTAAGTACACTGTGTTAATAGATTTGACCACATTATCCTGCTAGTTCCATTATATTTTGAATTAAAACTTGATGTTTTTACTTTGTATTCTGCAGTCAATGCATAGTGATAACAATATTTCGTGACATTTTATTATTGATAATCTTTGTGTACATGTCAAACATATACTCAAGATCCAATTCGTTCAAAATAATTTTTGGGGAGCTAGTAATCATCCCATGTCTTGTAAATAATACCACTCAAAATCAAATCAAATGCTGCTTAAAACTAAAATTAACCAATAATTTTTTTTCTCTATTCCAAGGTCCACATTCAGGCCAGCATTTGCAAAGATTGGCCTCCTCACAAATTTATTCCCCTCAGTTCCAGTTCTTGCACTTACAGGAACTGCTACAAGAGATACTAAGTATGAAATAATCAGTACCTTGGGGCTTTCAAAACCAGTGTCACTGAATGTAATCCAAACAGGGAAAATATCTATTATGCATCACATGTTCGCGCAGACAAGGGTGAAAACAAATTACATGGAATTCTAGACCCAATTGTCACCGAGCTGAGATTAGAAAAGATCAATATGCCTCTTACCTGATCTATGGAAATTTGGAAACAATCTCAGACTGCTTTCTATACTTTGCCAAAGAAATGGGTAAAGATCAGTACTTCCCTACTTCGGCTGAACCCCTTGCCAAAAACAGGCTTTTTAGCCAATATCATGCACAATACCCTGAACATGAGAGGAAAAGAATAGTTGATGAGCTCGTGAATGGTACGTCAATTCACAGGGTTCTGTTTGTAACAGTGGCATTTGGAATCGGTATTGACTGCAACAACATTCATAGAATAGTTCACGTTGGGGTACCATACACAATGGAGGAATATTGCCAAGAAGTAGGACGGGCAGGCAGAGATGGACTACCAGCAAGGGCAGACATTTATTATAATTCCTATGACATTTCAAAGGCCCGCAAAAATATGACTGAGGTGATGAGGACCTATGTCCAATCAAAGGAATGCAAACGAAAAATTATTTTGAATTATTTTGATCATGATGTCCCCAACAGTCAACACCCTGAGCACACATGCTGCGACTTTCACAGGGAGCATTGCCAGTGTGAAGATTGTGAGCTAGTGCATGTGGCTGATGATTTGGAGGCTCTCAGTGTCCAGCAAGAAATGACTGTCACTGAACAGAATGAAAGTTACTCTCCAACTACATCTATCACTTTTGAGGCTAAAGAGAAAGTCAGGCAAGACCTAGAGCAATACAGGATGAAATTACAGAGAGATCTTGGCAGAAGCACTGTGGGCAGCACTGGCCTGTGTAGTGGATTTCCAATTAAACTGATTGCTTTGGTTCTGCAACACTTACCAGAGCTCACATCTGTTGAAAAGGTGGAAGCCATCCTACCCATTTTCAGTAAAGAGATAGCTCAAGACTTCTACTATATTATCCAAAAACACCTTCCAAGGGGGGATCCCATATGAAAGGAGCAGGGATACTTGTCAGAAAATTTAAAGTAAAGTAAAGTAAAGCCAAGGCTACCTAATGAATATTGCAGTTCAAAATGAATTTCAGGGCAAAATGATTTCAAAGTTTACTTGATTCCATTGTTTTGTTGCAGAATTCACAGCATAAATGTACAAGCTGGGGGGTGTGCAACCCCCCCAGCTATTGAAATTATGTAATATTTTGTTGAGACTCTGCTGATAAAGGTCATTGAAAATACAAGCTTTCAATATTTGGAATCATAGCTGTTTCATTTGATACGAGAATTGTGAATGTTTTTGTTTTTCGTGAAATTTGAGTGCATTTGGTTCTAGATTTTACCACTGAAGCATTGGGCATTGCATATAATTCTAAAACCATTTAGCCAAACAGAAAAATGTTAACATTTTTTTCTGTTTTCACACCCAAGTATCCAAATGAAAAACGTGACAATATATATATATAGAGAGATTTTCAGTGTTAAACCTTAGAATTTTCAGCAGTTACCAAAATGCAACTTCTCCTTACGACAGTATACATTGTCATGCAGACAGGTAAGGAGAAATTATAAAATCATCAACTAACACGAATGTTTCAGAAGTAGCATTGAAGGAAATTACGTCAATCAGTAGGAAGGTAAGGTGAGGAGTGCTTGTTCAAATCAGTGGACAGTTGGTTCAACCGCATCATGAAGTAGCACTAGATAGACCAAAGAAACCGCAGAACTAGACTGTAAAGCGTAGCTGATGAACTTGAAGCGTTGAAAAGTGACATCATTGTTTCACTTTCCAACTCGTTTCAGATCGAATCATACGTTGTTCTGAAACACCAAAATTCATTTCTTTCCAAATTGGAGAACTGGAATAACGACTAAAGCTTACCGGCTGCCGCAATGAACGGCAGGCATTGAATTATTATTTAAAGCACACGGTCTTTGAATTTTATCACGCTTCATGTGGAATTATGTGATGTTCTAAAATATCAAGTTTATGTTTGAATTTGCTTCAGTATTCACTGAAGAGGTGTATTTTAAATAGAGCCCACCATTTTCCAGAACTTATCATTTTGTTATTATTATTATCATTGTAACAAATTCCGACATTCTTGGTTCATAAAAGTGTATGCTAATAAAACAAAGTTATCATATGTCTTCTTTGAATTACGTCTGAAGTACTTTGGATGCGTTCGTATATTTCAGCATATGATTATCTTTGAAATTATCTACCAGCTGCTGTAGACATAAACAGCACACAACTGAATTTTTTTCCGGCAAAACATGTTATCGTCTCGCAACATTAGGAATTTGAAACACTTCACTTTCAGGGAAAGGACAATAAATAAATAAAACTCGTCGAATCTTTTCCTTCTTGTAACATCCGGGCTGTTGTATCGAGGTAGAAAAACTCATAATTGAGAACTGTCAAGTAAATTAAATTCTTCACCTTCAAATACTAGATGAAACGTAAGTCTACTGGGTCCAATAACAAGTTGAACGTCTTGAGAATTTTATTTCTTGTAAATTTGTGTGTCATCACTCAAACAAACTGTCTCACGTCTAAAGCAACAAAATTGATGACATTTCCAAATTCATACTTTTCATATTCAAATCAAAATGCGGTTTTACTGTAATTACAAACTGAACGAAATAGTAAAGATAAACTAAGAAAAAAATTTGTCTACTTACATGAAGTCCGGCTTGAAACGGTGTATTATTGCGCAGAATGCTAGTCCATCCCTCCATGAGGTCGTCATGTTACACACACAAACGTTCTTGTATCCAACAGTTTGCCGCTTACTCCATTCAAGTAAAGCTTCTTTACCTCTTAACGCGCAAGATCCACTGTTTTTCCGTTTTGGGTCCATTTCTGTTAAGCTTCGCGCGGATCATTAAAAAATCTTTCCCGTTCGAACAGTTTTTGGAATGAAGTTTTACTAGTATAAGTCGCCTGGCGGCAAGTTTGGCTTTTTCAGCGCCAATACCGACTTTCTTTTCTTTCGCGTCTGATCTAGCGATTGCAAATGAAGTTGTCAAAATGAAAGTCTCCAATAAATGACTTCCGAAATCCTCGTGACCAGAAATGAAATATAAACATTTATGCAAACCAAGCGCTGATGCTATGAAAAGCGAAAACAGACAAAAAGAAAAATATTGCATTGAGATAAAACAATCTGTGAGATATTCAGTACAAACTGTTCGTAAATAAGTTCGCAATCAGCGTAATAAACATCAGCGTTTGGTTTTTTTGATTAAACGAGAAAAACTGAAACCATAAACGCTTAAGGGCTTACCTCGAAATTATTAGCTAAACTTGATTTTAGGCTGTGGTTATTAGTCTTTCATTGCCGCCTATTTTCCAAGCCTCTAGTTTCAAATGTTTTGCTTTTTAATTGAAAAGGTTGACAATATTTTTATGTGCTCTCAAGGACAAAAAACATCTGCAATGAGTCTATCAAGCGATTACACAAAGAAAACTAGTGACAAGAAAAAAATCGCAGCTTTGATGAATAATTTTCTTCATAAAGATGCCGACGTTGACAGATAGGCTTAAAAAGAGGCAAAGCCTTCATCTGTTTTAATTATGACAACAATGAAAGGAGATTCTGTCAAACGCGATCACTTTACACATGTAAAAACAAGTTTCTGTTGACACTTTACGACCAAGATTCAGACTTAGATGAAGTTTCGGTGTCGGAGAAAATTCAAACTGGTGCATGGAATTAAATTTCTTCATTATAAAAGATCCGGTCACTTTTATAGCTGACGATTATACTAAAACCTGCTGTTGTTCTCTGTCAATTAAAATGTTGCCGAACATACATATTTTCGCAGTAACCGCGATATAGACTCCGGGTTTATTTTCAAAGCAATTATACGAAAAAGCGCGCGCTTTGCCACGCTTTGAATAATTTGGTTTTTGTTGGTTTTCCAAGCTCCCCAGACAAAGAGCCGTTAGTTGCGCGTGCATTTTGTTGGCATGCCGCTGCTTTGTCTTCTCAGGTGCGTCCGACCCAATGGAGATCACGTGATTAACCTCGAGGCTCCAGCATATTAAAAGCATTTTGTATAAACCCGGCAAGGGCGAATTCTCAGTAGCCACACAGTGACCTTGGAACGATAGGAGTTTGAACAATGACAACGGCGCCGAGGACGACGCCTATTTTTTTAAAATGAATTTATATTTTACCTTCGAATTTTACAGTTATCAAGATCTGTTCTGTGCCCTTGTTGGCCTTTAAACCTGCTCAATCTAAATGCCACGACAGAGTTCAATTCTGATCTAAATAGAGTTACGAAAACTTAGCCACCGTTACTCGGGTTCACCAAAATATGTCAGACGTATATACTACAATCATGGACAAAAGCCTTCTTGGGACAACGTTTGCACTTTTGGCAATTTTCCGCACGCGCCAGACGCGAATACAATTCCACCCGCCTAACCTCTCCCCCCACCCTATACATACAATGTTGAAAACTAGTACCTGCATTTTCTCCTGATTTTCAACATTGTCTTGGGTGGGGAGGGGTTTAAAAGGATAGCACCTCAGTTGTAAAACGCAGATAATTTGTTACATTACATAAGTGTCCCAAGGACTTTTGTCCAGGGTTGTAGTTACTCAACGCTCTCTTGTGATATACCATGGAATATCCCACGTAAGAGCATACACACGAGCCTTGTATAAAGACTCGTGTGTATACCAAGAAAATACAAGTGACTCGTGGGATATTCCATGGTATTCCACGAGAGAGCGTTGAATAACTATTTTATAGCATGCCATAGAAAAGCAACACAATCAACGTGACGTACGCGAGTTACACAGTGAGCAGCCGTCTAAGGGTAATGGCACTTCTTCAGTTCACATCGCATCTTGTGATTGTGATGGTAAAGCAGATTTTCAGCAGGACATAAAGATTTGGATACATATCTCCATTGCACTTTTTCAAGGTTTTTTTTTCGTCCTCTTCAGGTTTTGAAATGCTTCAGAATCATCTGAACAAGTGTCCTCAGAAATGGTGATTCGATTTAAGCGCCATGTTGCAACAATACTGGAACATAAGGAGGGACGTCATTACTATGATAGAGGGCCTCGATGTTCTCGAGGAATAGTTACGAGAAGTTTCTTAGCAATTTTCCACAGATTTCTTCAGAGCAACACAAAACGGCTCTTTCCAAGGCCACAACACAAGGAAAAGTAAGCTGTCTCGCCCTAATAAACATAGGTGAAACAATTTTTCGGATAGTCTACAAATTTTTTCTCCGTTTTGGATACATTTACTGATGGGTTGAGACAACCAAGGTGAAGAAGAAACTCTACAAAGAAGTTAGAGCAATTTGAATAAAGTCATATTGTTGCCACTGTTTAATGAGTGAAACTGACAAAAGCAGACACAAGCTATTTATACGCGTTCACGCAAACTTTCAAGATTACGGCGATGTATTGCTTCAGAGCTCCGAGATGGTGGCTTGCTGCTCCTGAAACATGAAACATAGCTCCTGAAAAGATGGCGGTGATGTATGACGTCATACAACAAGATGACTGGAAAAGTTGGCTTAGACATTACTTCCAGGAAATTCGGAATATTGCAAGTCACGTTTATAATGTTAACACTAACCATAACAATAGTTTATTTTTTCATGCGACGTTTTGGAATCCAGTTACATGGATTAAAGTGTCATCACCGAAATCAACTACTTAAAACGACAGCTACAATTCCAAACTCAACAACATAGCGCTTTAAAAAAGCTAAAAACTATTGAGCTTCTAAGAGGCCGAGTGTTATATAAAATGCAAAACAGGTTCCGTACCCTTTTAGATCAGGTGAAAGATTTTACTTTGAACTAAGCCTGCATGGATCAACCGGGGCAACCCTAGGAACCATGAAAGGCCTTGTTTTCTAACTAACCAACCAGTTTGGTCAACTCTTTGAAAACCGACACCACTGTAAGGCCTACCTCTCTGAGGTGACTTCCTTCAGCTTGGCTCAGTGGTCTCTCACGACATATTTATTCCAACGCTAAAGCAACAAACTTAACACTAAAAATCTACATAAAAATGTTACAAGTAGATATTTATAGATATGTGACAAAGTTTATCGGACAAAACTAATTTAAACAAGTAATTTACGATAAAAGGTGACGGGCTAAATAACAGCTAAGCTCTGGATTAAATGTTCCTTTTAACGTACTTGAGATACTTCAGCAGCCGAATGTAACACTAACGCATCGATATTGCGTTGAAGCACATAGCATGATTGATTATTCTTAGTTTGTAAAGATAAAACGTATTTATGGCATAGAACACATCGCTTTTCACTTAAAAGGTAAGCTAAATCACTGAGTATGAGTATGGCTATTTTGATGAGATTTAAACTGTCTGAGAAAAACTGGAAGGTTATTCCAAACTTCGAATCACAATAAAACATATCGTTTGAACAACTGTGAATGCTCCAAATTATGCTTACAATGCCTCTATTCTGTAACGCTAATAAGTATGCTAAGGCGAGGTACAACTGCCTTCCAGTACTAACGTCATAACTCTCAAAGTTTTGTCTATCCAACAACCTTCCACTTCTTAAGTTTCCAGCAGTGTGTAACTATGACCCTTTTTCCAATTGAACGCCTGTCGAAATACAAATTCTGTCTGTCTCATGGAAACATTTATTTACATAGCAAAATAAGGCTGTAAGGCCTGCGGATAGTTCCGTTGGCTGTTCGCTGAAAATGTTGTCGGAAGGCACTTCTAGCTACTTCTTCTTGTTCTTGAAATTTCTCCCTGCGTTCACAAAGGGGTTGTCATTTGACTAGATGCCTCGTTATTTTCTCGAGCCTGGTTCACCGTAGCTGGTTGTGCAAGGCTTTCCGAGATGCTCTTTGTTCCACCTCCCAAGATGTCCACATCTAGGTCAAAACACTTTGAAGAAAAGAAATCGGCTAAGTAATACCTCAGACCATTGTTGATTATCAAGAGCATCAAACTGGCAACGGCTGCTATGTCGGGTGAATCTTCATTGTTCGCAGTATGTGGCACACTAAGGACGTTCTGAACAGCAATTGTCGAACCAAGAATAAACATTGTGTAATCCTCGAGTGCGTACACGATTAAAGCTACTATGTAGAGCCAAACCTTTAGGCCAGATTTCTTTTGAGGCAGACCACTTGCATTTGAGGGAAGAAAGTTCAAGCAGAGTGCCAATGCAACCCCCAAAGACTTTTCAAAGATGTAAAAGAAGTACAGCAAAGTTTTGAGTTTTTCTTGCGCTTGTGAAATTATCAAAATGTCGTAGCCACACACCAAAAAAAGTATCACAACGAGTGTCCAGAAATATTTTTTCCAGACCAGGTGCTTTAAAATACGACGAAATCCAGGGAAGTGGTTTAAGCACCTAATATGCAAGATCAAGAGAAAAGAAGTTAAGGCACACAGGAAAAGCCTGATACTGGCAAAGACCTTAGGAACAGGAAAAAGGGAAAATCCCTCACAAAGTGCCGTGGTCTGAAATTCTCTGATGAAACAGTCCGATGCCCAGATGATAAACATGCAAAGCCCAACCACGCGGAGCAGGAGAATCAACACAGCGCATGTGACGAAAAGCGGTTTAGATCTCACACAGACCTTGTCCTTACGAAGTAGCGGTTTAGATCTCACACGGACCTTGTCCTTACAAAGTGGCACCTGAAATATCAAAAAAGAGGAAACTGAAAAACGTCACGGTGACGATTTAAAGGGGCAACCTGGCAAGACGATAATTTAAGGACTTAGCGGCAAAGTTTTATAACAGAGCCCATGTATATGACAGGCCAGTTGCCATTCAACAGACAGGTCATCCACATGACCTTCTTCTTGATTTTTCCTTATTTGTTTGCCTCCCTTCCCTTCATGTCGTTACGAAGTCAATTGAGACGGGAAAAAAACAGCTATTCCCCTTTTTATTTACGCAAAGGAAAGCTTGATTGCAAGTTAAGCACATTAGGAGAGATATTTAGAAGGTTCTTTGTTTACTGTTTTTGGACTGACATTAACAGGCAGTTTGGTTTTACCTTCGTTGATGTTTTCCTCTACTGATTTAACACGTATGTCGTAATTCACGTAAACCGTGTTTGCATTAAAAATTCCTGCTCAGCTTTCTATGGCGTTCTCATGTCCAGGACAAACTTTGCCAACAAAGTATATGTATATCAAGGCACGATTGACCATCGCACTTATACACACAACTTGGGCAGTTGTGAAATTAAAGCCTGAAAAAATTCAGGTCTGAACGGGATTCGAACTCATGACCTCATGGGTTCGAATCCTGTTCAGGTCTGAATTTTTTTCAGGCTTTAATTTCACAACTGCCTAAGTTGTGTGTATAACTGCGATGGTCAATCATGCCTTGATATCTTTCTCCGCAGTTCAAATATATGATATTTCATATATTCAAAAGTATATGTATATCACGTGTCAAGTGCCGCTCAACAAACATTATTTAAATCTATATAATTATTCGTCTTCGTGACAAAAATTTGTTTACTCTTGTTGGGCTGGGAAAAACCCCTTCCTTTCAACTCGTTTCGAGTCAAATTACGTCTCCGAGGAGCCAGACAACTGATAACTTGAAATTCCGCTCTTATTTATCGATAGAAAGGCTTGATCGCAACTTTGACAGATTAGAGGGGACATTGAAAAGGTTATTTAGTAACATTCCCTGAAATCTTTTTAGAGCAAGCTCCGGTTTCACTTTCGTTGCTGTTTTTCCCCTACCGGATCGAGACGCTTGATGTAATTCAGCTAACCGTGCATTATATTTGCATTAAAAATTCTGATTTGACTTTCTATCGAAATAAATGCTAGACCAAAAAAGTACAGAAAACTACAAACCTGGGGCCCGTTTCTCGAAAGTCCCAAAAAGTTTTCGCGCCCGGAAAGCCGTAGCAACATCTCAAACCTTATTATTACAGAGCTGTTTTATTCACATATTCTTAATATAAACACAGGTTCCATACCGTACAAGAAGTCTCAGGTGTATACACCTCTCTTCTTTAAATACCGATTAACTAAAAATGGCGTTTCGGGCCCGACAAGTTTCCGGAGTTTTCGAGAAACGGGCCCCTGGAGACCTTTACAGGGGAAAGCGGGAAAACGCTAACCCAAGGTTGATATCAGTTTGACCATATCGCAATGGATGGGGTTTCCTGTGAATTTTTGCCAAACATCAGGTAAAGCAGAAATTGTGAGCTTAATTTAATCCTGGAACTTGTTTAATCCTGGGTCACTGTAAAGCGTCTTTCGATCAACCGGGATGTGAAGAAAACGGTTATTGTCATGATAGTGAAAGAAACCCTATTTGGTCGAACAGGAATTAAAATCAGTTTGTTTACATTCGTAATACATGAACTAGGACCCACCTCCTCCCCACGTTCCAGGTCGCTCATTGTTCTCTTCTTGACTCTCAGTAGATATTGCAAACAGCGAGACAAAAGAACAAATCTTGCGTTTAGAAACGCTCTGAAGCGGAAACTGAACTGCTTTCACTTCCGTAGCAGAAATGGGTACCGTCTGCTGAATGACGTGATCTGGACGGCCCAGACGTAGTTGTCATGGTTTGTCTCATTCTCGTCCCCAGAGGCCGCGTTTCTTTCGGTCAGCACCACGAATAACGACCTCCCGGCCCGGTTGTTCGAAAGTCGATTAGTGCTAACCCAGGATTAAGAGATAACCAAAGTTTTTATCTCGCTCATTGAGAAGGTTCGGAAAATCAAAGTTTACGCTTAAAGTTAGGTTCAGTTCAACTCAAAACATAAGGCGGAAAATCTTTTGGAAATTTTTTTATTGGACAGTAACAAAATTGGACTAAAATTTCACTCTAACCCAGAGTTAGCTTAATTATGCTTTGAACAGCTGGGCCCCTGGCCTCTAGTCTGTTTCGAATTCGCGGACTTTCGGTCATTCTGCGCAGCCTCAGGGACCGTTCGTTTTTTAAGGGATGGGGGGGGGGGGGGCTGGTGGGATTTGGGGGAGTGTCAGTGGGAAATTGAATGACCCACCTAGCTTGCCAATTTTTTCACATGATCCCCCCTTAAAAGGAATTTTTTGTGGGCTGACCCTCCCCCCCCCCACCTGGCCACCTCGAAAAAAAGTTACATCTGGTATTTTATAGATTAATACGTTCAAATGCCACTACACGTATCTTGGTGTCATATTAACTGTTACATTTCACTTGACAAGTGAATATTTACAAATCTATAAAGAAAACTGTTTTGCACACGTCTCATCTAAATTTCTCAAAAGAATGAAAAGTCAATTTCAGATCTCCTAGTTATTGCTCGTCCTGAGCGTGTTGTAACTGGCCGCTCGTCTGCAGCAATGAATGCTAGGATGACATTATTGAAGTCATCGTCCTCAGAGTCACTGTCCTCACTCTCGTACTCTTCATTCATACTATCACCCCTGTTGTTGTAATACATGTCCATTATGAAGGAAACTCTCTCAAAGATGCGAAAGGATGGTGAAAGCGATGAATCCTTAAAAAAGCGATTTACTGCTGAACAATCAAGGCAATTCGAGTTTTGGTGTCCGAAGAGGCCGCTTTTCAAGGGGTTGACGCTTTCTCAGAGAGATCAGGAGAGTTGTTAAAACCTGACTACCAGTTAAAGCCGAGTGATGGACGAAAATTGAACTACGCTATAACAAAACAAAAAGAGGACATTGAGAAACTGAATGGTCTGTTAAAAAATCTGAAAGATCATGA